>NC_056732.1:343306096-343388596 GCF_019279795.1 Protopterus annectens
CAATCAGGGTGCAGATGAGGTCGCCCATTCTCTAAAGTTAAACAACAGTGTTCCTTATGAGCTGAGAGAAGCAATAACTGACATTTTTTGGGGTTTTTTTGCATACACTGAAACTGTTCATATTTATTTCTGCGAGGGGTGAAAAAGGTGAAATCATTTTCTAGAATAGGTAGGGGCACTTCTTTCTGTATAGCTTAGAGAACATCATATGTTAAGAAACAAGTATGGATGATATTCTGTTTTGGAAAGAGTCAACATGAAATGAAACTGTGAAAAGGATACAGAAAGACTGATGATTACTCCAGGTAACATAGAGAGTATACTGTTTCCAAGTAAAATCCAGTGTGGGAGAGGATATTCCATTCTGGGGGCATATAGATTCTCCTACTTGGGTAGCAGAGAGCATGACTTTTTTTTCACATTTTATGATAAGATGTTTATCATATCAATCACCGCTGCAGTAGCCTTAGCTATATGGGTTATGCTGCCATGCATATAACAACAACCCAACTTCCAAAGCTTCAGGGCACCTTCCACCCACCCACAATGTCTGGCAGCTTGAGCTGAGCTGACTAAAAGACAAGTTTGGGCACCAAGCCCTTCAGAGCTTTACTACCACTGAAGAGGATGCTCCTCTGAGTCATTTAAGGATTGATGGTCGGCCTGTGCAGTTCTTTTGCTGGGCGGATAAGTTCCCTTTGAGGAAAAAACTTCCATTCTATATTTTTATTATTAACACTTTCCTCTTCAGAAAAGATATTTTAAAACTAGGAGTCTGTGTTTTAACAGACTCTCACAAGACCATACTGTATTTTTAAAAGGGAGCACACTTTTTTCTATTCAGTTTAAGACTTCATAAATGTAACTGAAAAACGTTCTTTCTATGGAGAATTTCTATTTATTGTGCTTTGTGGAGCTGGAAAAGTTTTTAAAAATGCTTTTACTGTAATTTTAAACTTTTAAAGACTTTTAGTATTTACTGGCACTTGCTACTTGCTTTCACCAGGAAAGAGGCACCATTTTGGCTTGAACGTCCCGTGGACTGTCCTTCTTCTAGCCACAAAAAGAAAAGGTTAAGCAAATAGCCTTTGCCATCACAGTACACTTGCAATTCATCTCAGCTGCAGTTGAGCGACTCTGCTGTGGCCATTAGTTGTACTTGAAACCACCCTCTGGTGTAGCAGCTACAGTCTCTATGGACCAGGGGTTAGCAACATACTCTGTGGTTGTTGGGGTCCCCTTAATGAGCAAGGGAGAGCCCCTCTCATCAGTCCTAGGAAAGGGAACAGACAAGTCTTCCCTATTTTGTCAGAATGTTGTACCCATCCATGGGGAAGCTGCTATTGCCATTAGTAACACATTTCCTGTCAATAAGAAACAGAAAATTAAGCACACATTTACTGCTCCTAAAATTTCATTGGACAAGCATAGTTTACTGGGTCAGATTCGGGGTTTAATTCAGATGATTCATCCTTCTTATACAGTTGTTTTGTGAAAAGAAAGAGGGATGCCTCCTTTCCTGAAGATTCTGAATCTGGACAGGAGGATGAAGGGTCACATATAGGTTTTTCTCCTCAGATTTCTGATTCAAACTCAGAGGATAGCTCAGTTTCTGGCTGTCCCTGTAGGGGTCCTCTTTTTCCATGACTATTTCTAGAATGTGCCAGTGTTTTCAATGGGAGCATACTGAGGTATCTCAGCCTTTCAGAAAATACTATGAACTATTACAGAAGGAATTTCAAGAACCTGCAGTTTTGTCAGCTTTGGAAGGTGTGTGTGTTACTACTGCCTGTAATTCTCCTGACAGTCAGCTGCCCGTAAAAAGGCAGAGAGGATTTATAAAGTTCTGCAATCTTTTAATATTTTTATACACTCTTCCCAAACCTGATCCAGCAGCTATAGCTTTAGTTAGGCTTAATGCTGCTAAACATTTAGTTAATTCCAATCCTACTTTTTCTGATAAGGATGGGAATATTGTTGATAAGTATGGGGAAAAAGTGTATGCTCCTGCAGCTTTGATTTTCAGAATTTTGAATTGTTGGGATCATATGTTAAGGTTTGTCCTGACTAACTATATAACTATGAAAACAATTATTTGCAGTTTCTTTTTCTGAGGAAAAAAATGTGCCTTAAATAATATAATTTGTGTTCCATTGTTCAAGTCACTACTAATTGAAAATAGTGTGTGTATGACTTTGTTAATGCTTCTCCCAGAACTATGGCCACTGGTATTGTTTTGAGGATGTTTGCATGGTTGTGATCTCAGATCCTCCCAGATGATGTTACAATTAAATTTTAATTCTTCTTTGTATAAAGATTTACTTTTTGGTCGCTATGCTGCAGAGGTGTTCAAAAACAGTGATGAAAGGGGTAAGAGAAGACAGGGAAACTGTAAGATTTTTCAGCCCTTGTTTTCCAATGATTGTCTAACTCCTTATCCAGTTTTGGTAAGAAACATAGTCTCAACAAAATATAGGTAACAGACTTGAAGTAATGGCAAGGGGGGTCCAAGAAAAAATTGGAAACACCCCAAACCAAGGACAGCTCAATAATTCAGAATGACTATTTGAGAGACTTTGCTCCCCCTCCTATTCTGGCCGCCATTTTTTTTCTTCCAGGAAGATTGAATCTCCATATTTCTGTTTGGCAACAGATAGTTTTAGATGAGTGGGTTCTGAAGATCATTCATCAAGGTTACAGATGTCAATGGGAGGAAATTCCTCCTTTCCAGGGAGTGATTCCTCATCCTCCAGAGCAAATTCTTGTTCCCACTTGTCCTTCATCACATGCTGTCCCAGGGAATTTTAGAGCCAATTTCCCCCCTTCCCAGATGGGAATGGGGTTTTATTCAAGGATGTTGTTAGTGCCAATGAAAGAAAATGCTTGGTGACCAGTTCTGGATCTTTCTTTCTAAAACCTGCTTGTGATAGTGCCCAAATTCAAAATGATGTCACTTCACAACCTGTTGCCTGTTCTTCCTTTTTCAAGTATCATGGTAACACTAGACGTAAAAGATGCTTACCATCACATTCCTGTTCATCCAGACTTTAGGTGTTTCGTAAGGTTCTGTGTGTTTGGATCACATTATCAGTTTTCTGCCATACCCTCTGGACAATCCACTGCACCAAGAGTGTTCACAAAGTATCTAGTTCCATTTATAGCTCATTGCAAGCTACAGGGTATCTACATTTTTCCATATTTAGATGACTTGTTTATCTTTGCAGAGTCTTCTTCAAAGTGTCAGGAATCTATCTATTGGGTGAGAGATCTCTTTCCAAGAGAACATTCAAAAGTATTTCTTGACTCCTTCTCACAGGATTGTATTTCTGTGATGTCAACTAGACACCACAGTTCAAACAGCTTTTCTTCCACAGGAAAGAAATAGAGCTATATCTAGATCTATTTCTAAGGTTTTTTTCCACTTAGTCTTTGGTCACTGTGAGGGAATGCCTCAGGGTTTTGGGTCTCATGGCTTCTACAATTCTCATGATAGCCCTGAAAAGACTCCACATAAGAAGAATACAGTGGTATCTGAAGTTTCTTTGGTCCCAGTATCAACAATCCTTGTCTTTGTAGATCCCAGTACTTGGATTTGTCAGAAGGGAAATTACTTGGTTGAGAAAACATGTATCCCTAAATCCAGGTTTCCCAGTCTCCCTACCTGTTCCAAAACAGCCAGACATTACAGAATCCTTGGACTTTGCTTGGGGGACAGTTTTAGAAAGGATAAAAGTGCAAGGTGTGTGGAACACCAAGGATAGACACAAACACATATATATAAAATAGAAGCTTGTACTGATCAAGGCATTCTACTCCCTGAATCATCTTTGGTCTGTGGGACATTTTCAAGTTGTTGTAGACAATATCACAGTCATGTTGTACATCAGTGAGCAAGGGGGACCAGGTCATACCCCCAATGCAAACTAACTATGTTAGCTTGGGATATAGCTTCACAGCACAATCTCATTCCACAGACATCCTATATTCCATCTGAGGGAAAACTGTGTGGCAGACAAGCTGAGCAGAACAAAGGCAGTCCCACGGGAATAGAAACTACATTGGGGTCTTCCAAGGTTTAATCCATCTGTTGGGAGTTCCTCAAGTAGACCTCTTTGTCTCTTCAATGAACAATCAGCTGGCAAGATTCTGCTCCAGAACTTTGTGCAAGAAAGCCTCGAAAACAGATGCCTTTCCTTTTCCTGAGACAGGAATGTTCCTGTATGCTTTTCCGCCCTTTCCATTAACATCCATGGTACTTCTGAAGATTCAGTAGGAATCTCCCAAGATCACTGTGGTAAGTCACGTCTGGCTCAGGCAACCATGGTTCTCCCCTCTTTTGGAAATGGCCTGGGACAATTACCACAAGCTTCCTTACAGACCAGATCAACTCACAGAGGAACAGGGGTGTTTTATGTAACCCACCACCAATGGACTTCAATTAACTGCCTGGGTGACATGGTCTTAATTCCATTTATGCACCTATTTACTGGGGGTGTGCTGCAAGTTCTAATGTAGGCAAGAAAGCCTGCTACTAGAAAATCATACATTAGCAAATGGAAAATGTGTTCTAGTTGCTGCCAATAAAATAATGAACACCCATTTGGGGCTAGTTGTTCTCTGGTTTTATGATATTTGTGTGATTTTATATCCCGTGGCCTTTCTTATTCCTCTATCAAGGTTCATTTATCTGTAATTTCAGCATGTCTGCCTATGAATCCTCTTCTTTCAGTGAAGTCTCATGTCAAAATGTTTTTGAAAGGACAAGAGGCCTCCAAGCAAACCCATGCCCCTCCTTGGGATCATAATGCCGTTTTAGAGAAGCTAATACTTATTCCATTTAAACCAGCTAACCTGGCTAATTTGAGGTTCTTGACATGGAAAGCAGTTTATTCATTGCTCTGACTTCTGCAAGTCTGTCTGAGTTGCAAGATCTTATGGTGAGTAAACTTTTTCTCATTTTCCACTGGGATAGGGTTTGTTTGAGAACTAATCCTTTTTTAAACACCTTTATTAAATTATAACTTAAATCCAAAACCAAAATCTGCCTTCAGAGTTGAAACCATAGCACTCAATATGTAGACCAACACCACCATAGAAAGATGACACAATTGTGTTCCACAAGTAAAAAAAACAGTGTCAATAGAAGTTTAATCCAAGCAAATAAAAAATACAATAAATTGCATTGAGGACTTTATCAGAACTGAGTTAAAAGTATGTTAAACAGTTAGTATATGCACCTCAGCTAATTAGATAATGAAAATGTAATGATTAACATAATAAATAAAGCAATACAATAATTTAACTTGGGTCTATGTCAGTTAGTTGAACTCACTAATCAGCGAACACCTATCATTGACCCCTTTTTGTTGAAGTTACACATCAAGGAATGGAATTTTCATTGAAACATTTCCCAGGGATAACCAACAGTAGGCCAGCCTAGTGATCGCCAAAAAATCATAAAATTTAAAACCTACCCAGGACTAGGCCCCCACACCCCTAATGAGGGGGGTGCACCCCAACAGCCTCCTAGCTAAATATATCAACTTTGAGATCATACTACAGTGGGGAAAAGGGCAAATTCCAGATGGTGACCTACTGTTGGTTATCCCTGGGAAAAGTTTCAATGAAAAGTCCATTCTCTGAAGTGTAACTTCGACAAAAAGGGGTCGATAAATAGGTGTTTGACAATTAGGGGGTTCGACTAACTGGAGTAGACCCATTTAACGCACATACATAAAAATTCAACAAAGCCATTTAAAACTAAAACGATACATTTAATCCCCTAAAACCATTAAAAATAATTAAAAATAAAAATAAACCCCTTACAATTTAGAATGTTGTAATATTAAAATTTTAAAATTTAGCAGACCTCAGCTTCAAAGCAGGTGGAATAAATCAGTTCATTTAAACCTGGATCTTTATTAGCTTGCAGTGACAATTGCCAAAACAATTCTTTATATTCCGGCACATCTTTCCACTGACCTTCTTCAAGATGTTTATGGATTTATTCCAAAACATAAAATTTGAACTGGCTATTCACACACACTGTCTCAAATGTTTAGCCAGGGAATTAGTTTCAATATTATTAGAAATATTGTATATGTGTTATTATATGTTTCTTTAAGGCTCTTTCAGTTTTACCCACATGGTAATAGCCTCAAACAACACATATACATATATATATATATATATATATATATATATATATATATATATATATATATATACATACATATATATATCACCGCTCAATAGTTACAGTTAAGATGCTGGTGGACCCTAATTTACCTGTTCCTACTAACAATATTAATTACACCGCTGTTACCTATATAGGGGCACTGCTTACATGCAACACATTTGTAGGTGCCAGTTTTGGGTGTATTTTTCTTGTCAAACAAATCTTTACGTGGCTCATATAGGTCCTTCAAACTCTTACTTTTCTTATATGCAAACTTAGGATGAGTCTTAAAAAGTTTAGGAGCTCCAAGAAGTCACCTAAAGATATTCCAGTATTTAAGAATAAGCCTCTTGATAGTTTTATAATCCTGATTATATTCCAAGCAAATAGCAGAGCAGAAAACATCATCCTTCCTCTGCTCATTTGATGGAAAAACAACCCTTCAAACTGGAAGTTCATTACCATCTACACCACGTAGAACAGAAATATATTTAACCCCCTATCCAGAAACTACTTCTGTAATAATTTTATCAAGTAAATGTACAGGGTAACTGCTTTGTAAGAACATATTCTTTAAATTATCACAGTTAGTAATAAGATCTGTAGACAAAGAGGTCATATGAGAAGCTCTTGCTAACTGACCCTTAACAATACTCCATTTTTGGGAAAAGGGATGTTCACTACTGAAATGTTGAAAAGTATTACTATATGTAGGCCTACATTATATCTTAGAAATATATCTCTTCAATTCACTACTGTTAGAAAGCAGTATATCTAAGTAGTGGGACTCAGTGTCAAATATTTGGTAAGTGAATGTAAGAAATGATGTTGTACCTTGTAAATAGTTAATGAATTCAATAAGTGGGTCGCAGGGCTCAGACAAAGGACACAAACATCATCCAAAAACCTAGAAAATAGCAAAAATTAAAATAAGGAGAGTTAGCAAAAAATGTATGTTCCTACTCATACAGAACTAACTTCCCAAAGATAGGGGCACAGGCTACACCCATAGCTACCCCGCTGCTCTGTTGGAAGATTTCTCCTTCAAGAAATACAAAGTTGTATTTCAAAAACTAATTCCATGAAATCACATAAAATGTGACATCCTTTGTGAAATAACAAAAATCACAACCTTTAAGGGCCTCCTCGAACCATGTCAGTCCTTGATCATGTGGAATAACAGTAAAAAAGGTCAAATACGTCAATAGATGCAAATAAAACATCCTCATTGTAAGGGACTTGATTAAGTCTATGCAAAAAGTCCCAGGAATCATGGAGTATTTGTGTCTTAGGTTCATGGAAAGGTTTTAATTTCCGATCAATATATACTGCCAGTGGGTACGTTTTGGTGCCACTGGCTGTGACTATTAAAGTATGTGGGGGGATTATTGGTATTTTATTGGACCTTGGGGATACCAAAAATGGATGGAATATAAGGATGCTTATTAGATTAAAAATCAAAGGTGGCAAAGTCTGTGACAGTTTGCATTAATAAGTCATACAACATTAAATCAATCTTCTGATAGGAAATATTAACTTCATTTCTAGATACAGAAAAATAAATATCACCTTGATATAAAACCTTAATCGTCCTCCCGGAATAATCAACAGAATCCATAATCACATGTCCACCCCCTTTATTGGGTTTCATAATACACAATTCAGAATTGTGCATTAAAACATTAAATATTGTTTATCATCTCTGGACAGGTTAGGAAAATATCCTTCACTTATAATTAGCTAAATTACAAATTTCAAGTTCTACAAAACATTTAATATTCTGTAGTACAAGATGTAAAGGGGGCTTAAAAGTATTTTATTTTTACATAATCATGCTCATTATCCTGAAGCAAAGAATCAAACATAGTCTCAAAATTGACCTGCCTTAAAATTAATTTAAAATCCATTAAGGTTCTACTCAAATTAAAAGTCCTTGAAGGAGCAAAAGAAAAAACTTTTTTAACTAAAATATATATGATGCCCACAACCTCAAAGTCAATACACAGTTGTGTGCAGAGCTCATTGTAAATGGAGCCACCTATACTTAGCCAGAAGACATAGCAAACCTCCTGGCTGATAAATTCATCTCCAACTTTACTCCTCTCTCCCTCTCAACCTTCCCTCAGGAAATATCATCAAATACAACTCCCCCTACTATCACTAGGGAACATGTCCTTAATGCTCTCTCTAAGACCAAAAACACTGCATCAATGGGCCCAGACAATATCCAGGATACCTTCCAAATAGCATGAAACATGACCTATCAGGGTCTCTGGAATTACTATTTAACTGTAGCCTCCAAACAGGTTTCATGCCTCATGAATGGAGAAAGGCAACACTCATCCCTCTACACAAAGGTGGGCCATCTACAGACCCTGGAAACCACAGACCCATAAGTCTCACTAGTCTTATATGTAAAGCCATGGAAAGAATTATCATGGAGATGATCAACAGAGATATAGTAAACCTCCAGACACTGGATCCAATCCATTTTGGTTTTGTCAAGGGCAGATCATGCCTGCTCAACCTGGTGGACTTCTTTAAGGTCACCAAAACAATGGATGATGGCAAAATTGTTCACACTGCCTACATTGATCTGGCCAAGGCATTTAACACAATACCCCACTCGGGCATTGTTGACAAACTCAAGAGGTTAGGTACAAACCAGTATGTCACCCAGTGGATAGCCAACTAGCTCACTGATAGGACCCAGGAAGTTAGAATTGGGGAGCCAACATCTACAAAGAGGACAATCACAAGTTGAGTTATTCAGGGATCAGTCCTTGGATAGCTCCTTTTTGGCATTTACTTCTCAGAAGTAAAGGCCAATGTCAGTGGTCTCTGGCTAACTAAATTTGCAGATGATTGCAAATTAGGAGTTGTCACTGAATCTCACACTGACACAAATGTTCTCCAGGAGGGGCTGACACAGACAAACAACTGGTGTCAGAGCCATGGACTAAAATCAAATGCCAAGAAATGCATAACAGTATCCTTTGGGAAGTCATCAATCCCTTGTAACTATCATATTGACAACACACCCCTTAAAGCTGACCCGATAGTCAGGGACATAGGGACACACATAGATAGTAATCTAGCCTTTGACCATTTGACCATCATGTTGGGATTGGTTCATTTGGGTTGGGAGGGTGGCCTAATGGTTAAGGTGTTTGTCTTGCAAGCACAAGGTGCAGGGTTTGAATCTTGCAAGGGATAATTGGCTAAGCTTAAAATGGCTCACAAGGGCCGTTAGCTTAGTACTAATCTATGAACCTATGTGTCTACACTGGTGAGGAAATCATTTTATTTTGTGCAACTTATAAACAAAGGTATGGCATCAAAGTCCAAGGAAGTCATTGTTCCACTGTATTTGGCAGTCATCAGACCTATCAATTAGTACAATGCCCCCTTTGGTATGTACCTAAACAGGCATATCCAGCAATTGGAATGTCTACAGAGGTTCTTTACTAAAAGAATACAGGGCATAAGTAAAATGTCCTATGCAGACAGTCTCAAGTCCCTATCCCTGTATTCTGTCTCCTACAGGCTCTTGAGGGGAGATCTATGCTTGGCATACAGGGCATTATCAGACCTCACTATGATGGATCTCCTGCATATCCACAAAACAAACAGCACCAGAATAACCTGTTCCAAAGACTTAAACATTGCCTGTGATATAAATAGGACCTGCTGGAGAGATAGGTATGTATCCCAGAGACTACCGCATCCATGTGAAGCAGAGTTCCTCTCTAACCCAATTCAAGTGCAACTTGGACAATTGGATGGGAAACTGGGAATTCATCCTTGGTTTGGCACCTATGTCTCTAATGGACACAGGTAGCCTGTAAATGGTTCATCGCCCATGCCCATACTTACACTTATCAAAGGTATCAGAACTTGTCAGGGATTTGGGATGTATGGCTAGGCTTAAAAAGGCCCTTGTGGTCATTAGCCTAGTAAACACTTGTGAACCTATGAACCTATGTTCAAGACAATATTACTATAGTTAAAAGTTTAAAATTGTCTTGCTCAAAAATAATCTGATCTTGTATAATAGAATGTGGTGGATTTGTACAAACTGTATTTATGAACAGGAGAAACAATTACTTTCTTCCTCTTCCTCTGCTCCTTCTTCCTGTGTTGGGATTCAGTTGAAATTCCCTGTGATGCTCCTCCATTTGTCTTAACCTGTTGAAGCGTCATAGAGGGAATAACTCTAAAGGGTCACTAATATCCATATTAAAGCCAGATGTTTCATTATTACTGGGTAAAAAATCAGAATTAAAATTAGCATTAGTATTAGTATTAGTATTAGTATTAGTATTAGTATTAGTATTAGTATTAGTATTAGTATTAGTATTAGTATTAGTATTAGTATTAGAATTGGTAGGGGTAGGTCTTCATTAGATACAAGATCTACCTTGTCAGGAAAACATTTTGATCTATGTAAAGGGTAGATATTTTTTGGTATCATAGTCCTTTTATCCCTTACCAACTTAGCTACCTTTCAATTCATAGATAAAATAAATTTATCGATCTCTACAAATATCTGCTGGAACCTATCCTTATATTCATCTAAAATAAATAACAAATCATTCTGAATTCTATTATTGATAGCTTCAATATAAGTAAGTAGATTTTGCATCAAGTATTCATTGTGTACAATAAAAGATTGCATTAGTTAAAATCCCCATTGATCAAACATTGCTACAGGTTCCAAATTGAACTCATTAACTGGCACAACATTGTTGGAGTATTTAAAAACCCATAACCCTTTAAGTACCTGTTTCCTAACAATGCATTTCTAAGGAAACTGTTGTCTAAACACAAAGATCTACATTTCAACAGAACCCGATTATGTTTATTAATGTCGTCTGAAAAGGAAAGAGAGTCCACGTTCTGTTTAGTAAAACTGAATGTAAAATCAGTATTAAGCCACAAATGCAAATCACTTGGAACATTATTTCCACAACTGAAAGTGTCCATTCTAGCATTGTCACTCAAAAAATGTGAGAAAACACCAAATTGTGCATTATGAGCATCAGATAGCTAAACTGTTCAATACAGTGTCCGATGCAATGTCTCCATAGTGTACCTACCATTAAAACTGCTTCCTGATTGCAAGGAATACTTAAAACCTCCATATGCTGCTGAGAACCAATGGGAGATGAGGATAAAGACTGACTCACAGTCAGACCAATCATGTGACACCCTTGTTTCTTGTTTATAAATTAACATTTAAGGCATAGGCAAACATACATCAATAGAAAAGAAAACAAACTATATTACCATTTTTCAATTTACATGTTGTACATCACATATATTTTCATATTTTTGTTATTATCATCAGCCCAACATTACATAAATTGCTTAATTCCTACTTTCTCTTAAACCTCAATCCTCCTTCTGAACCCCATGCTGCATATACTGTTCCCACAATTTCCATTTATTTCTATGTGATTTGCTCCTTCCCCTTTCTAAAGATTCCACTTATCATTCCTATATCTCTTTTATAATACTCAGTACTTCAAATACAGTTGGTTTAGATTTTGGTTTCCATTTTCTAGTAACTGTTTTTTTTTTTTTGGCAGCCAGCAGATTTAAACATACTAAGGCTTTACTATCTATGAAATCTGTTTGGGGTATAACGATGCCTATACAAATACTTCCAAGAAAAGATTCTGGACTTTGTTGCATACTAGGGAGACATATGCATGCCCTCCCATTGTTCTGTTGTAAATTGCTTTCCCAGTCTCTTTTCCCGATCTTTTTTAACCTCATCTGATTGATTCTTATAGTTAGCATGCAATATTTTATTTGTCCTGCTAACTGTCCCTTTTTAACAGCAGCTTCTGCTCTAGTTTCTACAAAAAAGCAAACCTGAGTAGGTCTTTTAATTAAGATTCCCCTCTCCCTTTTTCTTTGCCTACATGCTGACATCAATCCCTAGTAGGGAAGTCAGTCTCTAGCTTGAAGTCCAAACATCTTCTTAGCCTCATCCCACTCTATTACTTTTCTCTCTCTAGTTATTTGCTCCCAAACCTTTGGTTCCTTTCCAGTTTTCTGCAGTAAGTTCTAGACCCTTCTTGTCAATTTCTGTACCCCTACATGCAGTCCTCCCTATTAGCAAAATCTCCTTTATCCATTCTCTTGTTAACTTAGATATTAAAATATTTTCTGCTACTTAATGAATATAATATTCTGTATTGTTGTTATCATTCTCCTAAAGAATCTGCATCCAAAATCCCACTCTCTTTATTTCTTGAACTTCCCTTCTACTTCATCATCATCCCTTTCCATTTTGAATTATAACCTTCTGCTTATGTTACGTATATGAGCCTTAACTATGTGGTTCTAAAATATTACTTCAAATCGGGTAGTCCTAAACCACCTTGTTCTATTGGAAGGATCAACTTATCCCACTTAACTCTTGGCCTCTCCCCCTCCCCGATAAATTCCTTCATCTCTTTATTAATTGCAATCCACAACTTCTCCTCTGCTTGATAAAAATATGCCTGACCCTTATATAAAATTGAAGAGACTAAAAACATTTTCACAACTTGTATCTTGTTGTTCATATCCATAATCAAGAGCTTCCAATTTCTCAGATTTTGCATTATCTTTTTAGTTTCTCCCCACATATCCTTAGCTGCTATACCAGAAGCCTTCTTAATCCCTACTCCTAAATACTTAATCTTATTCTGTCCCCATAAATATGTGTATTCTTGAACCAATTTTTTGGGTGCATAAATTACAACTATAGCCTTTATTTTGTCTTCTTAATTTTATATCATGAAAAAGACATGAAACTGAAAAATGTTCCATAACACTGACAGATCCTTTTCTGGATTTATTAGGTACAAAATAATATCATCTGCAAATAAAGCCAACATGTGTTGATTACCATAACAATTATGTCTTTGCATTTCTGAGTCCCTTATTGTCTTTACCATTGGCTCTAAATATAAAGAAAATAACAAAGGGGAAAGAGAACACCCCTGGCTGTATTCTCTGTTCAAACACTGCTTATCAGAGAGAATCCTCCCACTTTAATTAATGCTTACATTGCCCTACTCCTAAAATCCCAGCTTACTCTGTTAAATGCTTTCTCTGCATCAAGACCCACCAATGGCAGCAGACTTTTCTTATATTCTGCTTCCTTCATGATTATCATTGCTCTATTAATGTTGTCAATTGTTTGCCTCCTCTCCACAAAATCATATTGATCCATGCTTATCAATCTTGTCAGCAACTTTGTCATTTGTTTAGCTAGCATAGACATAAAGCCTTTATAATTCTTCTTTCGGCTGCTCCCATTATGCTCAGCATTAGCCACAGCAGATCAACTGTTTCCATTTCTTCCTGTCCTCTGCATCTTGCTCTGTTACACCAACTGCCTGCAACATAAAGCCTTTATAATCATGGTTTAAAATTGAAATGGGTCTATATGAAGCTGGGTATGATGAGTCTTTACTATTCTTAGGTGACACATCTACCACAGCTTTCTTCCAAGATGTTGATGCTTCCCCTCCTTTTAAAATACCATTAAAATCTTCCAGATCATTATCACTTTCTTTCCTCCTAAGTTGCAAAATTCCACAGGAATACCATCTATTTCTGGAGACTTTCCTGAAGATTGATTATACATCACATTTTATCTCATTTCATCCTATCTTAGCTATTAGCTGATGAGCCTCAATCTACCCCATGACCCTGGCATAACAAAGTCTTCCATAAATCTTTCTTTTTGTACTCTTTCTTGACTTCCACATTTTTCTGCTTTATACAAATTTAAATTGAATTTCTAAAATATCTCTAAAACTTCTACAGGATCTCTGGTTATTTTTCTTGTTATAGGCTGCCTAATTTTGGCAACAAATCTTTTCTACTTTCTGCTGCCTAAGTTGTTGTGCTAAACATTTTTGTGCACTGGTGTTATCTAAAAATAGCTGCTTAGCTGTTATATTTCTAAACTCATGCATATTATCCATATATTCATTTATTTTCTCTTTAGCACTCTGCATTTGTATCTCTTCTTTTCTGTGAGATTACCCTTATTCTGCAATACTTTTTCCTTTGTCAGTCCCTCTAAGTATTTCCTATTACCTCTCAACAATAATTCTCTCACTCTCTTCTTTATTTCTGCACTGTTCTTAAACTCCATTTGCATTTTATCCCACTGACTAGCTATAACTTCAGAAGATATTTCTTTCTTCCTTAATAACCTTTGAATAATTTCTACTACCCATTCCTTAAATTCCTCTCTAATCGGTAGGTGGGAAAGCACCACTGCTTCATTTTTACTTCATTACTCTGCATATTTATCTTAGCCTCTTTTTTTTTTTGGTGCATGTTCTGAAATAGTTATTGGATGTGTGTTGAAGTTTTCAATTATATGCAAATGTTCCTGTGAAATATATTTTCTAATGTGGCCCAGTTATTGTACCTTAGTGAATAATATGTAAATTATGTCTGAGTTCCTACTACTGAATTAATAAGTTCCATGCCAAATATTTTTATTAATTTCTTCAAAAATCTACCCTCTCTGATACATTCTCACTATTGCAAATCAAGCTCCAGTCCCCACCTATAAGTAATATTTCCTTCAGAAAGCTGACTGTTTCTCCTAAAATTTTCTTAAGCTCCATAATAGTAGTTTTTGGAGGAATATAATACACATCTCCATAATCCTCCTCCTCCCCTGCCAATAGCCATTATTACTACAAATCTACCATTATTGTCTTTTCCTTCTTCTGTTACTAGTGGAGCCCATGTAGCAATTAGAATAATTGTTCCATTTTTTTTTCTTTGTCCATGATATTCTGCTGAATATTCATCTTAAAATCCTTTCTTTTTCAAATCCACATGCTGATTTCTTTCCAAATGTGTTTCTTGCATCATTGCTATTTGTACTCTGCATTTCCTAATATAATTCAATACTTTTCCTTTCTGTCTATAACTGCAGGGTCATTTACATTCTAAGATAAAACAGATAGTGTAGCCGTTATGGTAAAAAGCTATTGTTCTTACCTATCAAACATGACAGTTTTTTTTAATGTGTATTTCCAGTTTTTGTGTTACAGACACACACACTAATGTTTGGCAGGCTGATCTTTTGTACAGTTGTTTCTTCTCATCATCATTTGAAATTATGTCATACTTATTAAGACTTTTTGTTTTAATTAAAACCATCAAACAAAATAACTGAATACGTTTTCAAAACCTTGCCATCTCCTATTAGCTTAGAAAAAAATGCACAAAACTATGTACATCTTCAAAAAATTAAGTTTAACTCTCTAGATAAGAACAATTGCCCTGAATCAACAGCTGCAGCCACAGGTATTACCTAAACTAAAATTAAGGTTACCCATGCTAAAGTTCATGCAACAGCCTGTGTTCTCACTTACACTAATTCCCGCCTGTTCTTTTCTTATCTCTATTCCACTCTCAGATGTGATAAACAGCTTGTATGCTTTCAGAAAACATTAATTTTTAGCCCCCTATGAAAAGGTGAACTGGCTGCTATCTTTAAATAAAACTAAATTGCACACTGTTCTATTAAATGCATTTAAGTATTAAGGCTGCTAGGGAGTCTGATCTCTTATCCACTTTCCATAACTTCAAACTATATTTTTCAACAAAATGCTTGTCATTTCACCTTTCTATTTTTGTATTTTCATAAGCAAAGAATGCTCAGAACTCTCAAGATTAATTGCTTGTACCTGCAGACAGCTAATCTCTATGGAAATGTACTCAACAATGAAGCTTTGTAAATTTCATCCAGTACAGAATTTACAGCTGCCTTTATCTGTAGACTTCACGACTCCATCTGAACATTTGATAATGAAAAAAACAAGCTACTATATTTGCAGTTGTATGAAACTTAGCATTCATTATGGCTTTCTTCATTGTGTCTTATTTGTAAAGCTTACTTGCTTACAAAAACAAAACAACACTTGTTTATAGCTTAAGCCAAAGACACGAATCTAGACCTTCACCCTTTTAAAAATAAGAACATTTTAGCTCTACATATAATATAATCAATCCACTTTTACAACCCACCCAACCCAAGCAGCCAAAGATCACAGCATATTAACATTAAACTTGCTTTTGTCCAGCCTTTCTATTACAATGCTGTACAGTCCATATTTCTTACAACTAAAAAAAGTGCTTGTTTACTTTTATATCTTTAACACATGCAACAGTCACTGAAAAAACTATCCCCGCATTTAAATACTCTTTACTACACATTACACAAAACTGCTTTACTATATATAACATGGAGTTCATATCATGAGATGTTTTATACAAACAGTAATAAGAACAAAACTGATTTACTTACAGTTACTTTTTTCCCCTTTTAGTGTCCTTCTGAATGTTAATGACATAAACTGGGGTGTATGTTTTACTGTCCACCCACACATTTAACAAAGTCAACATAAAATTCAGGCTTTTTCAGCCACTTTTTTCTTTCGAAGCCATATTTCACAAATGTGATTGATGCTTTATAATCTCCCATTTATAGACTAACGTCTGTGTTACTGGTCTTCTTCCTGTTCGTCTCCATCTCCCAACACCAGACTCTGATTCAAGTCCAAGGTACTCCTGATTCTTCAAGTCAATTCATGTGCTTTTTCTGTCTCTCGAGGATTTTCCTTTGGAACATTGGAAAAGGTTTCATTGGTAAAATGTCTTTATGAACCTTGCCATCAGAAGAATGAGAAACCGATCTCTATTCTGTTTGCTGGTTCACCTTTTTGTCAGAGAAACTTTTTTTTTCCTTCCTTAACCTACTCTGCATCAAAAACTACTTTTAGCATCCAGTAAAAAACACTCTAAAGACAGCTAGATATAGAAAGTTGAATCTTGACACCTACCTCTTGACATTCCCTGATTGATGGGATAAATGTGCTTCTCTTCTGCCTGGTGTACAGTGAATGATCATTTTCTACAAATACTCAGCTGCCTCCAATTTTTTAATACTTTGCCCTTCTGCCAGAGCTTTGTCATGATCACCCTTTTCTTTTGATATGACTGCATCTTTATTAATATAGCTCTTGGCTGCTTCCTGATGGACAGACTTGTAGCATACTCTCAGTGTACCCTTTCAATTAACAAATTATGTTGTAGAAATGCAGTCCAGTTGCTTATTTGTGTTTTCATAAACTTAATACAGTCTGTTCCTTACAGTTTCTCTGGTATAGTAGAAAATCAAGGGATTTCTCTGTGTCTCTATTGTCTTCTAATACTACTATATTTTTAAACAGCTGTTCTTGAGAAGCTTCATATTCAGCCAGGTTTTTCCTTATTTTAGCCTCTGATGTTAGCCGTTTTATCAATTCATCTGATCAGCTAGTTAAACCTTCTTCTGTTTTTCCAACCTTTTGTTGTATGAGTTGATATAGTCCTTCAATGTTTCATTTATTTTAATCACCTCCGAGCACATTTGATCTATTTTTCCTCTAAATTACTGCAAGCCATCTTTTTATCAAAGCTGAAGCTTGAACTGCTTTTTGTGTTTTATCTTTACCTTTACTGGTTGATTTTCTTTCAGGAATTCCAAATGTCTTCTTTGCTATCATTCAGGCATTGTACTTACTATCCAGTAACTGAATTTTACCCCCCCCCCACCAAAAAAAAAAAAAAAGTTTCCAATGACCATCCTTTTACTCAGCTTCCATTTTCACACTGGGAAAACTAAAGTTAAGCTATTGATCTGTGTGCACCCATCTTGGAAGTCCCTGAGAACTAGTGTTTATTTTATGCCTAAAGTGGTATCTGAGTTCACTTTAAGCCAAACTGTCCATCTTCTTTTCTTTCCTGAACCCAAAATCTAGGGAGAAAGTTATTCCATATCCTGGATGTCCACAGACAACTCAGGCACTATCTCAACAGAACGAAATATTTCAGATCTTTAGAGCAATTGTTCATTTCTTGTGAAGGCAAGAAGAAGGGATAACCTGTGTCAAAACAGACTATTTCCAAATGGCTGTCTAAGGTTATTACCCTTTGTTATACACACCACAACAAAGCTATTCCGTGCAAGGTTAAGGCCCACTCTACCAGGGTCCTGGTTTCATCTATGGCTTTTTGGAAAGGGTTGAATTCTAGAAGTATTCTATAAGCTGCTACTTGATCCTCTGTACATACTTTCACAAAGCACCATAAGCTTGATTCCTTATCTAGGTCTAGATCAGGTTTTGCATGGACCATCCTCCAGAGACTCCTAGTTTCTTCGCCTTCCAATTGCCAAATGTAAGTTAAGGTAATCTACCCGTACAGCTAAGACTTCTGCAGCAGTGATCAGTATGATGAGCATAGTACAGCTGTGTAAGTAAACTACCATAACAGTAGATGTTTGAATGACTACTGCTGCAGTAGCTACCCCCTCCAATCCATCCCCTTGTTTTTGATGTGTTGTTTAAACCAGGGTGTGGTTATATATATTTTTTTCTTCCTAGCATTGCCGTTTCAGGACTCAGCCTTCCTCTCTGTTGTCAGGAAAGCTTTGAAGGGCTTGGCGCTCAAACATGCTTTTCCATTAGATCAGCTTGAGCTGCCAGACAGTTTGGGGATGTTGAATGTGCCCTGAATCATTGGAAGATGGCCAGCAGTTATATCCATAGCAGGATATAACCCATATAGCTAAGGCTACTGCATCCTTGATTGCACAATCATCTGCTGTTACAGTAAGTTTACTTTCACAGCTGCACTTCACTTACCCACAGACCAAGTAGACAGGGAAACTAGTTCAAGCTTATCACCAGCACTGACAGTAGCAGGTGAGAGCACAGATATGGTCAGGACCATATCATTTGTGTAACACAGTATGTTTTCCCAAGATATAGATAGATAAAGCCTTAACTATGGCCCAGCTGACCAAGGTTCTGTTAGTTGCTTGGGAATCTAAGACATTGGCATGGACCAGGTGTGCCCATCACAGCAGAAAGGCACTTGCCTACATGTTCCCTGCAGAGAAGCATTGTCCATGAAGGGGAGTAGCTCTCAGATGTAACACACAAACTCTGAGGAGGGGAAGATACCAAGCAGCAGGTTACAACTGAAAAAAAAATACTCCGGTGGAAGCAATCCACATCAAGATCCCCCTCCAAGACACCCTTAGATTCCAATGGAAATGGTCCAGGGGTATTAACAGACAAGGGCATTAGAATAGCTGGAAATAATGAAGCAGAAGAGAAGCAAATAAATAAATAAAATTATTTTGATAGAGGTCAGAGTTCAGAGACACTAAACACAGAGCCTTGAGAAACTCCCTGAACAAGAGACAGAAGGGTTTAGAGATGAGTTTGTTCACTGTGACTCTGGCTGTTTAGGCATTTTATTGCAGTCAGGTTCAAGCTGTGTGTGTGTGGCATGTGTGTGTGTGTGTGTGTGTGTGTGTGTGTGTGTGTGTGTGTGTGTGTGTGTGTGTGTGTGTGTGTGTGTGTGCGCACCTCTCAGCCTCTGAGCATTAAAAATCACAACATTAACCATACCTCTCAACTGTACAGATTTACATAGAATGTCTAGATTTGTGCCTCATATTTTTGTTCTGTTTCTCATACAATTTGTGTTTTTATAGAAATCATTGAAGAGTGAAGTCAGTGTCAGACTTTATTCACTCCAGAAAATACATGCTAACCCAAAACATGTTATTCTAGCAACTTTTCAAGTTTATGAAAGCAATAATTAAAATCTATCCCTATTTTGGACCTTTGTCCCCCCATTATTGTTGGTTTTGTCAAGACTGCTTGCACTAATAAGTTGAGAGGCATGGCAGTAAACTTTAAAAAATCCATAGCAGATGGTCCAAAAACACTTTTCTTGTTTTTAAGTATAGAATATACTTTGATGTTGGTTCCAATATGCTTAGTGGTGGAGAATCTTTTCATATGCTTATTTTAATGATGCTTATAGCCTTGAAGATGTCTATCTTTAAAAGGAAAATCAGTGAATATAGGAGGAGCAAGGAAAAAACAAAGGTAAAAATATCACATCAGTATGCTTAAATTGTAGTAGATGAGGTGTGTGTGTTTTCAGATGAATCTTAGTGGACTGTTTCTTGTGTTTCCTGCTTTCCCCCCATCCCAGCAGACCTGTTCTAGCTATCTGATCTGCATAGTGAAGAAAGTCCACCACATTTACAATGGCACCAGTGTCTTAATTTATAGACTGATGCGTATTAAGTAGTTGGGTTATTTGGTATTGATATGGTATTAGAAAAAGTAAAATTTCTCTACTCATATTTGTCAGTTAAATACAAAGTCAGATACCTTGCTGAGCTCAGAAAATACAATTCCAGCAAAACACCTTTTATTTTTAGATGGCATTTTAAGGGAAATGAAAGTTTTGGGTGTGTTTTGGCCCTTTCTAAAGTAGTGGTGAAACTCATATTGAAATATAAGTAATCTGACTGCGGGATGGAAAAGACTTTTAAAATAATTTTGCTGAGATGTGGAGGAGAGAGAAGGCATACAAATGAGTTACAATGCATGATGTACAATTTTAATGAAGGACAATGGTCGAGAGTTGAGGAGAGATTCATGCCTTGCTTTCCTTGCCATTAGGTACACAGTAATCTTGAATCGGTTGTATCTCCACTAATTAATTAATCCCACAAATACCAGAAACAGGGATCTAAATTTTCATCAGTGGTGGAGAGAGATAAGCCACTCCCACTTTTGGAATAGCCTCCTGTGACAAATCCAGTAGAGTGATGCATTATCTCCCTCCAAACAAGGACTGGATTATTAGATTGGTATTCACAAATTCACCTGTTGTTGACTGGCCTAGCTCTCCATGAAAAAGAAGGAACAGTTTAAGTGTCGGTACTGGAAAAGCATAAATGTTTGATAGACTCGGTTGCTGTATTTCCTATGATACCTGTGATTCCATAATGAGGATAACCTGACAGTTGAAATGCGTAGAGTATATAGATAATGAACAGAAATGCAGGTATTACAAGACTGTAGGAACTTGGGATAGGGACTATCTACATTCAGTTGACTGCAGGTAAGGAGAGAGCTGGGGCATGTGTTTGTGTCTTAAACAGTGACTGCATTAGTTGAAAAGGATGAAAGCGTCTAAAAATTGGGGTGGTGAATTTTTTACTGCCTCTGGAAAAGACTGAGTATTTGGTACAGAGAGGCAAAGCATTTAAAATCAGCATAAACAACTAGGGACAACACTGTAAGGATGAAATCATCAGACTGAATGTGGGCATCTCGGATAATGTAATAGCTGTTTTATTTCACACCAAATGTCTCTTGGAATTTTAAAGCATTTGATTTGCATTCCTGGCTACAACTACATTGTAATTTACATTAATTCTTATGGGTTAGGAATAGATGCTACTCATGATGAGATACCATCTTTTTCTATGCTCTCTAGGCCTAGTTTCTTTGCTTTAATGAAGAGTGCATGTTTCTAGAGAGACAAGGTGCCAGATGACACCATACTCTGTGATAGGAGAGGGGAAGAAGTGATTTTGTGTTTGACGAAAGATATTTATAAGAGCCTGTAGAGCTGTAAAACAGGCAGTAAGTATGTCTAAGCTAAAAAACAATATATATATATATATATATATATATATATATATATATATATATGGGTCTACTGCTGTTAATCGAATACCACTTATTCGAAAAAGAGCAGTAGACCGCTCAGTTACCTGAATGTGCACTTATTCAAAAGTGTACTTTTGCAAAACTCAGTTCAATGAACCGGTAAAAAGAAAAAAAAAAAACAGAAAATACTTCCTAACATTACATTGAATGGGGAGCTGTGTCCCCCCATCCCCCCTACTTAAATATACGAACTTTGAGATCGCACTACAGTGGGGAACAGATAAATTCCCTACTCCCCACTGTAGTGTGCCTCGGCACTTCTGTTTCCCTGAATGGTTCATTGAACAATGCTTCGCGGATGTGCACTTTCGCTTATGTGCACTTTCGCATAACCGAGGGTCCACTGTTCGTTTTCGAACAACTGGATTTTCGGTCTTTTGCAGTAGACCCACACACACACACACACATATATATATATATATATATATATATATATATATATATATATATATATATATATATATATGCCTCTCCCGTGCTTACTAACCTTAACAAATCTGACCTGAACAAACTCTCATGTTGTTATAATCATATTGCCAGATTTGTAACTGGCTTGCCCTATAGAACACACCACTGCTTTAACCTGAAAAAACTTGGCTGGATAGAACTCCCAAATCTTCTCAAGATGAACCAACTCATAGAAGCTTTTAAAATTCTTAAACAACCTGATAACACCCCTGCACTGAAAAATATAATAATTCCTTACACCAATCTAAGCTGCCTTCGTTCATCAAACAGACTCCTTGTCCAAACACTCAAATCTAATAACATAGGTGGTGATGCTCTGTTTGCCAACACCACTGGAAAGCTATGGAACTCCCTCCCCAACAACCTCATGCTTATTACTTCCCCAGTTCAATTCAAAAAGAGTCTAAAACTCCATTTTAAGTCGCATTGGCTTTGTCCATGCTCAAACCCAGACTAGCTCCTCTTCGTTAAACCAAGGCCATACTACTTCTCAAGTAAATCTAAACCCAAAAGGACAACCTAGAGTGTAATATGTAATCAAAAAGCATGTTCATTGCACATTAGCCAAACTATAATCTATAATCTGTCTTAATAAATTCACTAGCATGTTTTTAAAGATCTGTATATTGAACTGTCGTAAGTTGTGTCTGTTAGAGCAAGGTAGTATGTGTAGTATGTAGTATGTAAATTGCTTTTTATTCTTTTCTATCTTAAACACTAATATGTAACTATCTGCCTCTGTGACTATGTTGAAGCTCTTCTCCCCGGGCCTCCGCTGAAAATGGACATGTATCCAGTCGGACTATCCCGGTCAACAAATGTAAAATAAATAAATAAATAAATATATATATATATATATATATATATATATATATATATATATATATATATATATAAAAAACAAAAATGACTAAAGTATACTATCTGATGAACAGAATGCAAACTAGAAAACACAATCATGTAACCACATGTATAAAATGGTCAAATATTTTTTCTGAAATATATAAAATGATGTACCTTTGATGTAAAACCTAACAAAAAGAGAGAGAGAGAGAGAGAGAGAGAGAGAGAGCAAGACAATGAGATACAGATAAAACTATATTAGGAAAAAAATAAATGAAAATAGACTGAACATACTTCTCAATTGTCCCTGATTTTTCAGGAATGTCTATGATTTTGCCTCTAACTTTTGCCATGTACTTCAAAAAATTTGAGACTTTTTGCCAAACAACTAGGGTTAAAATCCTTGACATAATTCCAGGCATTAGTTAGTTTTCATAAAGTACATAGTAATACAAATCTTTCTCTATCGACTTTAAAAATGTAACAATATTTTAAAGGTTTTTGGGCGTTTGTCCTTGAGTATTTGTTAACATTGTCCTTGATTTTAGGGAGCAGAGGTTGAGAACTGTGCAATGTCGTTATAAAAAATAACAGAAAGACATCAACTTGTATAAGATGAGAAGTTTTACTGTTAAAAAGTTGACAACAAATACAGAACTAAAATAAATAATCAGATGTCAAAATCGGATAATTAAATATAAAAATAAATCTCCAGGAGTTCTTATTACAGTATTTTTATACTGATACGTAAAAGAATAAATTACAACTTTTCAAGTAAGTCATACAGGTACAAGTTTTAAATTATCTAGATGTGTCTGTCATCTGCTAGGCTCCTGGTATAAGAAATGTTGATTTCACTTTCTGCTACAGCAATTGATTAGAAAACTGAATCAAAACGCATCCTTTTTTTCTAATAATAGAAATTAACAGTTCCCATCTGTTGTGTTGAGTGTGGCACTGGGTTGTTTCATGCCATTCAGGGTTACTTGACTAGAATAACCATAGCTCCTAGTCTTAACTCGTTAAAGGGCTTAATGAGTAATGTATTGAGACAGTGTTAATTGTTTCGCTGCCCTAATAACTGCTGGCTTACATGGTAAGTGAGTACCTGAATTGCATTTATCAGTTACAGAAATGACATTCGGTTTTATCACTTACTTGAATTCTACTCTAAATCAGACGAGTATTTCCCAGCATAGCTCCCTCAGCCTTTCATCTAAGTAATTTGGAACATTTCCACTCACAATGTGAACCAAACTGGCAAAATGTGGGCGTTCGCGCGTCATAACATGATTCTTTGTACTTAAAAAAGAGATAATATGGTGAATTGATACAATTCATTGTTACTCGCTATGAATATTTGTAAAAAAACTATTTTAACAATTACTGTGTTCCAGACTCTTTTATGAAACAACGTGGAACACATAATTTTTAATATTCAAAATGAAGAATGGTCTCCATCATAGCTGACAGGTATGTTTTCCAGAAAAAAGGCTGGAATATTCCACAGCTGTTTATATGTGTGGGTATGCCAAAGTAAGAAAAAAAGGGAGGATTATACCTCTCAATTTATTTGCTCAAGAATTCTGGACAAAGCTAAAAATTATGGCAAGACAAAAACCCCAAACCAAGGACTATTTTTTTAAAATATTGGTCTTAATTCACTTTAAAGTTAACAACACAACATGTTTTGCATCAGCGAGCATTTTCTAAATAAAATGTATAAAACTTGAGCGACTGCAGTCCTCATTGATTTACGAGGAAATCAAAAATGTTACAAAGACAGGACATAAAGTTGAAGCAAAAATCAAGGGCGTTCTACAAAATCAAGGGCAGCTGAAGAAATAAATGGGGATAGGCATGTGTTGTTTCATTGCAGAATAAAAACTACTGTGAAAGTACTATGTGGGTCATGAAAACTCACAGTTTACTGCTTGAAATGCCGTCATGGTGACACATAAACGTGCATTAAAAATTATGTTTGATAGTTGTTTAGTTGTAATAACGTAAGACGTTTTTGATGCAGCCAGTCCTGTATACAAAAAAAAATTCAACAGCCTCCCTTTGCATAGCAGGTAAAGGAAAATGAAAAGATCGGATAAGATATGCAGAACTAGATGAACAAGTTAGCAGTACTCAACTTGCCGTGTGTGCGCGCGCGTGTGTGTCAGGGCTAGCCACCTGGCAGTCTGGACATTGAGTCCAGGTGAGTTGGGCATCGTTGATGTGATACCGCGACCCCAGGTACCAAAATGGTATGTGGGAGTTAATGCCGATCCGTGTGCATGTGAGTGTCTACATCCGTCTGAACCCGGGACGTTCCTGTTTGTAGGATGATTGCATTAGCAGCAAGTAATGTAGTCTTTAGTCTACATTGATATTATATCAATGTAAACTAAAGACTACATTACTGGGGATATGCATGTATACACACACAGACACACCCCACTGTAGACTGCATATCATGTGACTGCTTGCTAAATAAACTTTATATGTCTTTTTATATGATATAGCATTTACGCTCAGGGTTACCACCTGTCCCACTTTAAAAGCTGCAAGAATAACCTTTTATTTTGGCATAAAGCGAAGTTATATCCTTTGTACTGGCCATGGGTATGCTTTCTCCTGCAAAATCTGATATTTCTATAAAAATGTCCCACTCTGGGCATTTGAAAAGGTGGCAACCCTATTTACGCTTTTAAATTTCTGAAATATTGTAATTATTACTATTTTGCAAATTCAAAATTGCTTTTTACCGTACTGTAACCCTGTCACTGCTCCACGCAATTGTGTAGTCCTGTAATTTTGCTATGATATCAGATGTTTTATTTTACCATTCTGTTTAGGGACGGTTGGTCCCTTCTTTCAAGTTCCTGCAGATTTTTTTTCCTTAAACGGTCATTAGGAAAATGTTGAAATACCGTTACTGCAATCTTTGAAGGCAGTATAAAACCAAGATGGGGAATACTTTCACAATTTCACCGTTTCTTAACTAGTGTTCTAAAATCTACACCTGTTTTTGATTGTTTTTGTATTTTCTTGCCATTGTAGCTGGTCGTGGCTGCAAGACCCCCGAGCTTCATTCCACTTACCTGTTCAAAATAAATAAATAAAATGTGTACAGAAATTGTCTGTCATTAGTAATATGCTGTTAAAAAAAACAGAAATTCGAGTTAATGCTAAGTATGAGACACTCCTCGTTTAATTTCTTTATTTTTTCTGTCCTTCTTCAAGCCCTCAAAAATATATTTATTATATTGCCACACATGCTGCATTAGAAATTTCTGATGTTAAAGTGGAAGTGTACATAATGGTGCCCAAATAAATTATGTGAAAATAATACAGTGATTCAATAGGTTTACAAATACATCTAGAAGATGACGACTGTTGATAAAGATAACATTTAAAAAAACGCAATATTATATTCAGCTGATAACTGGTGAATTTGGAGAACGCAAAGCAGTAATTCCTGACACAAAAGTGACACACAGTTTGTAAAGATTAAAGGAAATGTTTACTTCTGTATAATATGTTGTTAGAACAGTGATATAACATCAAAACGTGTAAGTAAATCACTTTACAACGTGTACTTACCATTAGTAAAATCCAGATGGTGAAAAAAAAAAGTAAATGCTGTGGTGTGTACTGAACTTTGCGCTTGGCATATCTTTGTGGCTGTGTATTTGTTGTCCCTCCGTTTAATAACAATTACTTATAGAATAATAATAATAATTATTATTATTATTATTATTATTATTATTATTATTATTATTATTTACTGTTGTTATCGTTAATCAATCTGCCCCTTCCAGTGATTTGAACCCTATATCGCCACATGTTCTGTTGCTGTACATAAACTGGAAAATATCTACTCGACAAAATGGATAAAGTTAAATGCAGCACTTGAATCGTCCGGGAAGGCAAGTTTGATAGTACTGCCTGCTTTGACTTGGCACATCCTAAGCACAAGCCTTTATTTAATTTTGTTTTATGTAAGACAATCACATGGAATAATCTGCCTAAATGTACACAACTAAAATGGAAACAATGACATACCTGAGGTAAACACTGGAGTACAATTTTTGTAGTACATGTTTAAAACTTAAAAAAATATTGAAAAACCTTTATCAACCAGTCAGGAAAATCTGTATCATTAGAAAGAGTCCATTGTATTTCTCCTAATCTGAATTTTCTTTCATATATAATACAGATCTGGTTGTAACATATTCAGAAACGTGATTAGTCTTTTGATGAATCCTTCTTTTAATGAGAGGCAATATTCGGAGAGCATTCTTCCTTTTTATGTTGTAATTGATAGTCAACGGCTATGATGCGCACATTTTTATCTGTTTAGTGGATGCAGCTTATATACAACAAACACGCACACACACATACGACGCGTGTCCTGCAAACTAGTTTAGCAGGTGTTTTTGAGATAAAGTAAGACACAATAAAAGGTTGCATATCACATTATTTAGTAAGTAAACCATTTCAGAATGGAGTGTGTGTGTGTGTGTGTGTGTGTGTGTGTGTGTGTGTGCGCTCACAGTTTATCGTGTGTGGCATGTTTACTATGGCAGTGACTCTAAAACTAAGCTCAGATCCCCAGAATAACTATGGGGAATGGGCTACTAGCTCTTTTAGTTTAGCATCCCATGACACACCAGTCCACACGGGTGTTATACATAGTTGCATGCATACATGCATTTTCTCACTGGAATGTGTTGGATTATGACATCTCGTTACTGTAGCTGTTTGAAAAAGTAAAGTAATAAATGTCGAGCTGACTTTAAAAATACTAAGACTGTAAAGCAGTCTATATTTTTTCAGTAAAGAGGAAGATTCGGCTGTATTGCTTGCATTTCTGTGTTTTTGTTTGTGAATTTTTTTGGATTTCACATTACTCAGTGCCCTAGTCCGGTAAACAAATATAAATAAATAAATAAATAAATACATAAATAAATAATACACTGGCTTAGAACACAAAATCATGCTACAAGCTTGTATAATAACACATACAAAGTCTATTTAGCAAACAGTCACATTATATGCAGTCTACATTGGTGTGTGTGTGTGTGTGTGTGTGTGTGTGTGAGAGAGAGAGAGAGAGAGAGAGAGAGACCTCTCAATTGTGCCTCATTATGAAGAACGTACCTCATTTGGGGTCTTAAAAAGTTCATGTTCCTCGGAGTTCCACATTGAAAAGGTCTGTCACATATTCAGTGTTAGGAATTTTTTAAAGTGAAATCCATGGTAAATAGAAATGAATCATATTAATTCACTAAAACATCTTATTTATAAGTAAAACCAGCATATTTTAACCATCCTATGACCTTACTAGTTGAAGTTGTTAGTAAGCCATTAGTATGATATGTTCCACGTTTTGCGCATTTGTTTCACATTATGAAGGATAGTGTTCCTAATTTTGGAGATGGAAGGTTGACAGCTATGGTGTGTGTGTGTGTGTGTGCGTGTGTGTGTGTGCGCGCGCGCGCGCGCATTTCTACTCACAGTTTATTTGGTGTGGTTTGGTTAATACGGTAATGACCCATATCCCCCAAATAACATTGGGGAATGGACTACTACCTCTTATTTTAGTACAGCATCCTGTGGTACACTAATCCACACTAGTGTTCTAGGGTCTCATTTTTACGTTTTCCTGGATTGTACTGATTTATGTCATCTAATCACTACAGACGTTTGAAAAGCAAAGGAATAAATGCCGAGTTGGTTGTCAAAATACTAAGATTGTAAAGCAGTTTACATTTTTTTTCAATAAAAAGGAAAATTCATATGTGTTTCTCTAGACTATAAGCTAAGAAAGAAGAAAAAACTACAAGCTTCTAAAGCTAAGCAATCACTTTGTACACTGCCTACTATGAACTGTGTGTGTGTTTGTGTGTGTGTGTGTGTGTGTGTGTGTGTGTGTGTGTGTGTGTGTAGGGTTACCACTTGTCGCTCTTTGCCAGGGACAGTCCCACTTAAGGCAGTTGTGCCCTGAGAAAAAAAAATAAAAAAATGACAAAAGTCCTCAGATTTTAAGACAAAAATATATTTCTTATTTTTTTATAGCCGTATAAAGCAGTTATTTTGTATCTGGAACACATAAATATTATATGAAATAGCATTAGCAACTCAAATGCTACAAAATACGATTTTGCTTTGGCAAAAAAAAAAGTTCTGTACTTTTCAGGGGCCGTGGGTATGTTTTGTGTTGCAAAATCTCATATTTCTACAAAATATGTCCCACTTTGGGCATTTGAAAAGGTGGCAACCGTGTGTGTGTGTGTGTGTGTGTGTGTGTGTGTGTGCGCGCGCGCTCCTCTCAACCTCTGAGCACTAAAAATTACAGCATTCATACCTCTCAACTGTCCAGATTTTCATCGAATTCCAGATGTTCTCCTTGTTTTGCTCTTTTTCTCATAATTTGTGTGTTTCTGGAAATCATTGTGAAGTCAGTGTCAGACTTACTTAATTTGCTCCATAAAATGCATGCTAGCACAAGCATGTTATTCTAGCAACTTTCTAACTTTATGAAAGCAATAACTAAATGATGTCCCTATTTTGGGCCTTCACCCCCCCCCCCCCATTATTTTTTGGTTTTGCACTAAGAGGTTAAGAAGTATGGCGTTAGCTTTTAAAATACCCATAGCAGATAGTCCAAAAGCACGTTTCTTGTTTTTAAGAATACAATGTATTTAGATGCTGGATCCAATATACTTAGTGATGGGGAATCTTTTCATATGCTTATTTAAGTTGTTTAATGATGCATATACCCTTGACGAGACCTATTTTAAAAGGAAAATATGTGAATACAGGAGGAACATGACAAAAACCTGAGATAAAATCATAATGATATACTTAAATTGTAGTAGATGATGTGTGTGTGTGTGTGTGTGTGTGTGTGTGTGTGTGTGTGTGCGCGCGCGCGCGAGAGCGCGAATCTTAGTATACTTGTATCTTATGTTTCCTGCTTTTTTCCAAGATCCCAGCTGACCTCTTTCTTCTAGCTATCTGATCTGTACAGTGAAAAAAGTCCCCCACATATAGAATGGCAATAGTGTACTTAATTTATAGATTGAGGCGTATTCAGTAGTTGGGATTGTCGGTGTTAATGTGGTATAAGAAAAATGTAATTTCTCTTTTGAATTTAGTGAAATTGAGGAGCATATATGGAATTCACATTTTGGAAAGGGGTGTTCGTTCAGTGTGAACATTTAGTAGTTTGACTTCCTTGGCTCAAAATCTGGTTTAAACTATAATTGTTTAGAATACCCCAAAAGGAACAATATGTTAAATAAGGAAACGCTACCTTTTCTGTTGACAGAGCTTATTGCCTGCGTGTCCTGTTACTCGGTAAAGGAAAACCAGTTTTCTGCATTCTTTCTGACACCCCAACCCCCACGCACTTGCACACTAACACCTCTTTGAGAAAGCTAAGGTTGAGCTGAACTTTCTATGAACCCGAGATTAAACAAGGGCTAAGAGTTGCTGGACAGGCAGTTTGTTGTTCATCGTCTTTCGGCAGCTCTTTCAGACTGAGTCAATATTGATGCTTTCAGTCTAATTATCCCAGAGGAGAACACCAGGATCCCTCAACCAGCACAAAATTAAAAGGAGTGTCACACGTTAAAACTGTGCTTTCTTACAGAGAATGTCAAATTTATAAAATAGGTTGAAGTTATCTTACTTTCCGAAAAGTTAAGAAAATGAAACTTTTAAGATTAACTATATGATTACCACAAATATATACCCAACCTAAAGAAGCAAACAGACATTGCTGTCCATGCAGTTTATTTTACCAGTGGATCGGTATTTGGGATTTATTTCCAGACATTTCTCACCCATCTTTATCAGTGAGTCAGGCTGTTAACATTCAGCTTTATGTACTAGCACACTTTGACCACTGTCCTGCTCTCGGTAGTAACACTCACTTTATGAGGTCCATTACTGCTTAACTTTCAATCTTTTTCTTTTTAAAATCATGGACAGTGCCAAAAATAATCACGGGGAAAAGGTCCAAAAATCAGGGGCACTTTTACAATATTGATTAATATTCGGATAGAAAGTTGATAGGATATGAGGATTTGTTATTACTATACATTTTGCAAAGAATAAGAAAGCTGAACTGTAATGTCTGTAACGACTTTTAACCCTTGCTGTTTTTTCAGAAAGTCCCTATTTTGTGAGGTACAGAGTAAAATGTAAAGGCAAAAGTGAGGCACGTCCCTAAAAATCGGGGGCACTTAAAAGGTATGCCGCATCTGGGTCAGCCCCGAACATTCATAACTTGCACCAATCACACCTTATATCTAGAGTTGGGCCCTAAAGCAGGGGTCAGTCCGGTCTCTATATATTCACGTGAAGCACGCAATTAAACTATTTGCTCAGGACTAAAATCACGTTTATTCTCTCAAGCAACATGCTTCTCTGGTATTATATGAGAAAAAGTGCCCTCATTTCTGTGATTCCACTGACAATCTGCACTTCTGTCAAGACTGTATTAAGGGACTGTGATCATGTACTTCTGCTGTGACACTATTTATTATGGAACAATGTGTTTTGTGCTATTTAATCGATCGCCAGTGAAAAGGAGGCATCATGGTCGTGTTCACCTCCCTGTAAAACAAGAGACGGTCTACACACAACTGTCTTCAACCGGCAATTCCTGCCTGCTTTTTGACAGCGCTGAAACACCCAAGCATTCAAATGTGAAGACTGTCTAAATCAAAAGCAGAATGAATCATACCATATAATCATGCTAATGATTAAATCACCTCTTTCCCTTTTTGTTATATTCTTATTTTACTGATTTTTGCCTTTGTTTTCTTCTCACGCTAGGGATTTTGTATGTTCTTCAATTCAGGAATTCATTTAAAATTGAATGAGAAATAATTTCCTCAAGTTATTAGTAAGTAGCTCGGAACCGGGAGTAGTTTTCTTTCATCGGTAAAACACTGAGGAAAGTGCATTCATGGAAGGTGGATTGACATCGCAAGTAAAAACAGTCTAAACAGGATATACGACAACTAGGATGACGAAAGGTTATGAATTTTCAGCCTCACAAGCTGAGAAACTGGTATTCTCAGCTGTGGGAACAATACTTAAGGTTTGACGGCGCAGCTTCTGACACCATTACGTTGAAGGCTTGTGGCCAAATTGTTGTACTCATTGTCCATGCCCCCCCCCCCCGGCCTACCTCTCATTTAAAATGAAACAGTGCCCCCCATTTTTTAAACCAAATGAAGAAATATATTACCAGTTACAACCATGAATAATAAACTGATGTTTGAGATGCTTAGTAACATCTCTGACTAGCTGTTGAAAATATCTCTACTGTATGCATCCATTACTGCTGACCGGTGTGCATGTCTTACTTAATACTTAGCGGTGTTTCTGAGAGAAGTTCAAACAGAAAAAAAAAAACACTTTCTCAGTATAGAGTATGCCTAGTTATATTTGAGATTAAGTTATTTATGTGCACTCAATTGTATTCGGTTGGGTATTAAGAATGTTGTATTCTTAAAAAAATAAATATAAATGCATGAAGACTGCAGTTAGCATACCTCTCAATTGTCCAGATTTTCACTGAATGCTCAGATTTTTGCCTCATATTTTTGTCCTGTTCCTCAGAAAATTTGTGGTTTTCTGGGAGTCACTAAATAATGACATATATTTGAGTTTCAGACTTTATATCCTTCAGAAAATGCATGCTAATGCAAAACATGTCATTCTAGCAACATTCTAACTTTATAAAGCCTAACATTTAAAACCTGCCCCTATGTTGGGCCTTTGTCCTCTCACTAATTTTAGGCGTTGTCCAGATTTCTTGCGCTAAGAAGTTGAGAGGTAAGAGTACAAACTGCAGAGGTTAAGCTTTTTAAAATACAAAACATTCTATGAAATTTTGATCTTTAGCGTTGGAGTCATCAATGGGGTCATAAAACGATGAATCTGTCAAGTGTGCTAGCTAAACGTGGAAGTACGTTCAGTAAAGCATAAGAATATTTCTCCATTAACATTTTTTTTCTTTCTTTCTTTCGCATTTGGTAACCAGGTTAATTCGACTGGGCAGAGATCCTTTTTCAGCGGAGACCCGATAAGAAAAGCTCCAAGTATTACAACAGAACATACAATAGATAAAACTGATAATAATAACAGAATTAAACAAGATAAAAATATCTGACATGGGATAGGTAGCACAGAATAACAAGGTACATTTCTTTTTACAGGCGCTACGAGCTAATTGGAGAGAAAAATGTACATAGAACAAATATGTCAATAGTAAGTTATAAAAGAAGACAGCTTAAATATGAAGACAATTATGAGGCAAGATAGATGGTTGTAAGGAAAGGACAAGTGTAGACAGTTGTAAGGAAAGGACAAGTGCAGGGTGAAAGAAGAAAACCCTAGGTAGGTAGGTGAGAAATACATCTTAAATAGGAAATTAGTGTAACAATACCGTAAATAGAAGTTGCTTACTGAAACAATATTTGTACAGTTTAGGGTTGCAAATGAGGAACAAAACTCATAAATAAAAAGAGTAGCGCAAGCGAGTCACTGAAAATCATTTATGGCCACTATGATGCGTTTCCTTAGCTTTCAAATTAAAAACGCATAATATGTTAGTATGTTAGTGGTGGGGGTGGGGTAGTGCAAGAGAGCTTGGTGTACAAGTCTGACGTTTCTGGTTACACAGCCAGCCATCATGTACGTTAATGCCATTTGCCGTTTGAAATCCAGTTTTCCACGTTATTTTTTGTATGTGTCTTTCATACATGCAAAGTGGGCAGTGTGTTTATTATTACTCGTAGTAATAGTAATAGCAGCAGTAGCAGTAGCAGTAATAGTAGCAGTAGCAATAGTAGCAGCAGTAGTAGTAATAGTAGCAGTAGCAGCAGTTGCAGTAGTAATAGTAGCAGTAGTAGTAGTAATAGTAGCAGCAGTAGTAGTAATAGTAGCAGTAGCAGCAGTTGCAGTAGTAATAGTAGCAGTAGTAGTAGTAATAGTAGCAGTAGCAATAGTAGCAGCAGTAGTAGTAATAGTAGCAGTAGCAGCAGTTGCAGTAGTAATAGTAGCAGTAGTAGTAGTAATAGTAGCAGTAGCAATAGTAGCAGCAGTAGTAGTAATAGTAGCAGTAGCAGCAGTTGCAGTAGTAATAGTAGCAGTAGTAGTAGCAATAGTAGCAGTAGCAATAGTAGCAGCAGTAGTAGTAATAGTAGCAGTAGCAGCAGTTGCAGTAGTAATAGTAGCAGTAGTAGTAGTAGTAATAGTAGCAGTAGCAATAGTAGCAGCAGTAGTAGTAATAGTAGCAGTAGCAGCAGTTGCAGTAGTAATAGTAGCAGTAGTAGTAGTAATAGTAGCAGTAGCAATAGTAGCAGCAGTAGTAGTAATAGTAGCAGTAGCAGCAGTTGCAGTAGTAATAGTAGCAGTAGCAGCAGTAGTAGCAGCAGTGGTAGCAGGGTAAGTGTAGTAGTAGTAGAGTAGTAATAAATTTTGCAGAGCTTTTAAATATTAATTTGTAAGTTATTTGTAAATCTCTTCCCTTCTGGCTACCTTACTGGTATAAATTGCATGTCAAAAAGCGGATAATACTGACAGTCATCCATTGTACAAGGTGATTAAGAAAGGTCATGGTAAATAAATAAGTTGTACCTACATTGTCTTCACATTTTCAGACTAAGATTATCTCTGAATTTGTATATGGCATATTGTCAAAAAGTTTAAAAAGGAAAACAAGGCATGAGGCAGGTATAACAAAAAGATTGTTACATTTCACCTATTTTATACACACACACACATACACACACACACACACACACACACACACACACACACACACACACACAAAGAGAGAGACAGAAAAGAAAACAATGTCCTCGAACACTGCATGAAGAAAACCACGTTACCAGTTTAATATATAATTTATTCTATATTATTTACTTCTAAAACAAGTGCTTACTTCTTACATACATGCTATGTTTGAAGTAATCCACATATTTATTAGAAAGCATACCTGTACTGGGATGTACCACTATGAGCTACATGCCATTGTAGTTATAGTATCCAAGACAGGATTAAAATTTAATTGAAGGATTTTTTTAATTGGCAAAATGATTGTATAGGTGGAGACGTCGCTACGGTTACTGCTTTTTTCTGATGCAAAAAACGGGACATCTCTTAGTGAAATGTGTTTTTAAAGAAAAAAAAAGCAGACGCGGGAGAAATGCATAATAATTGATTTTCACTTTATTATCAAATGTAATACTTCCTACTGTGAAACTATAGTTGTTTTCTTACTCTATATCCTGTTAATGTGTTTCGTTTATAGTACATGCATATCTCTCAACTTCCAAACATTAACTGTTCTTTGAAATTATAGCAGAAGGTAAAAATAGCAGCACTTTCTTATTTTTCGAAGCAGGAAGCCTTTACATTTTTAGGACACATATATTAATAATAGTGAATCTTTGTATAGGCTTTGCTAAGTTATTTAAAGAGTTGTGTACGCTAAGATGTCTAATTTTGTGAAGTAAATAAATTATTGGGAGGGCGAAGCTAAATTTGGAGGTAGGATTCATAGTGCTGTGTGTAAGTTCTTTACAACTCCTGGAATCAGGTCTGCCTGTTAAAAGAGAAAAATAGATGGCAGCATTAGAAGTTGTGCGTAAAAGTGTGCATTTCGACCTTGGGAACTGCGCCCACAAATAATGCGTCTCTGGTCTAGCAGTTCTTCTTGTTTGTGGGTGGTAAGTTAACTAGAGTGCTGCCCCACAACAGTTATGGTTTCTTTAATGCAAATCTGCCACCTTGCAACTAGTACCTTACCAGCGTAATTTTATTTATTTATTTTAATATTAAAAAAGAGAGAGAGAGAACATAACAATGCATACATAAAATACTTAGAACATCAACATCTAAACAAGAGAAATAAAGCTGTAGGCAAGAATTCACTTGACTTCTGTGTAAATGATACTATTGACTTTGTTAAGCTTTTCAGTCACTTAGTGTTTGAATTTTATAAGCTAAACTTCAATAACAGACAGTACCATCTAATGAACAACCACTTCATTCGCAAGCATACCTCGCAACTGCCCAGAATTGCAAAATCCAGATTTCCCCTCTAATATTTGTGGTCTTTTCCCCATATTCTCTATCTCTCTTTTTTTTTTTTTTTTGTTTTTTTTTTTTTTTTTGGAAATCAACGATGACTAAAATCACAAAATAATGACAAGAATCTAATTTTTAGACTGCATTGCCTTCTGAAAACGCAGGCTAATACAAAAATGTTGTTATGGCAACTTAATAAGTCCCTGATTTTGCCCCCACCCCATTTGTTTTGTTCCCCAGAATTCTTGTGCTAAGAAGTTGAGAGGTATTGTAACTGTAATAGATTACATTAGTCTGTATGACCTACCGGTAGACTTAATTTGCTCAGTAATGCTATCAGTGTGCCAGATGGTCTAACCGCTTTTAAAGTACTTCCATGGTATTCATATCAGGCTTCTAAGCAGTTGTTACATAAACAAAACTTTCAAAACAGGATTGCAGACTAATTCAAATTCGCTCTTAATTTATGAACATTTTACAGTTCAACTGTAGATCTGATGGAAAATTTCCCATTTTCCTCTTGCGTTTGTAGGACTGTTCTGCTTAGTACTGCTGTTTTCCCTTAATATTTGAGATATTAAACTGTACTGCTGGCGAGCTTTGAAATGGTTCTACATTGACCACATCTTTTGGATTTAATAAGTGGAGCATGACTTTTAACAGCTTGAAGATGACCGGGCACCATTTTTGTCTGCGTGTTCGTGTACAGATTATTCCAGCCTTTTGATAAAAGTGAGTAAAAATAATACCTGACAAACTTTGAGCATCAAAAACTCTTAATACTGGCCTTTAAATGTTTTCGAGGAATGTCTGGAAGAGAAATACCTTTTTATTTTTCAGAAAAGAATGTTTCCGGACACCGCAGCTTATATAAATATGTATATCAAAATCTCCTGGAAACACTCTAAAAACTGGCAAGTTAGTAATAATGAATTATTGTACATATTTATTTAATATTTTATGTACAGGTTTGACTAGGAAAACGAGCAAGAGTAAACATGAGGGGAAGACATTACAATGGTATGTCTTAAATTATAGAGAGGTATGGTAGAAGTAGAGGAGTACTTCATCTGAGATAAGTTTACTCAGAGCTAATTTCATGCCAAACGGTGTAGAGGTATTCAAAACGCACCGCAGGAGTTTTCAAATGAACAGTTAGACAATGGGAGGAGAGCGGTGGTGGTAACTTCTTCCACATATCTCTGAACCTCTTAGCACAAGGATTCTGAACAAAAGCGAAAGTAACGAGTAGACAAAGGCCCAAAACCAGAAACATAGTTTAAATATTTATTGTATTACTTATTTTATTTGTCATTTGTTCACCGGGTTGGTCCAACTGAGCCAGAGGGCCCATTTTCAGTGGAGACCCGAGGAGAAAACCTCCGTATAAACTTAGAATATTGATAGGATAACAAGCATTGCATTCGTATGTTATTTTCTGAAGGACGTGGAGTCTGAAACCCAAACGTTTGTCCTTTACCAACATCAGTCTTCAACCATTTGCCAGAAAAAAAAACACAGATTTTATGAGGAACAGACCAAAAAATAAGAGATAAACGTCTGTACAGTCTAAGAAAAATTGGACGGTTGAGAGCTCCTGAACTTCTTCCAAATATCTCTAGGTGAAGCTAAGTTTTCTAGTAAAGTCTGCAGTAGTGGATTTCATACCAAACCGTTTAGTTTCTAATGAAAGTCTTTGTTAAAAGTGTGTGTGTGTGTGTGTGTGTGTGTGTGTGTGTGTGTGTGTGTGTGTGTGTGTGTGTGCAAACAACACATTTTGCATTGCATTTTTGTAACCATTGTTGTCTAATAAACACAGATGGAGACTTAATGGTGGGTCACACCAAAATAACTATTGCCACTTGACCTATCACAGAAGAGAGGCGATCGCAAATATTTTATGAAATACCCGTCTGTACACGAAGTTAATATGTGGGAGTTTCAAATACAGTAAAAATCAACAAAGGTTGACGGACAATTCCTTAACGAATGAAGACGAGAAAAGTGAAAGTTCGATGAAAGGAAATGAGCTATAAACAATATGAGGTCTAAATCACAGTAAGTATCTGGGAAGGACACTGCAGTCTAGTAAAGTAAATTGTTGGTTTAAATTCTAGATACGTTTTCCAGTCCTCACTGGGACTTCTGATTGTAGTTGAACAACTACGCTGTATACCAGCCTTCAATCTGTTCACGGGAGGTTTGCTATCGGATCTATCATAGAAGATAACCCATGCAAAAGTAGTTGTAAAGCTTGAGGTCCGCGAAATAATTTATGAATCTAGTCCAAATTCCCAATTGCCGAAAACCACCGTCTGGTTAATTGACTTGGTCAAGGTCACGCAGTAGGTAGAGGAAAGTTTTAAAATCTGCGCCCTTGGCATACGAAGCAGCCCTTTAGCAAGTTAGGACTTTAGCCATCTGCGCGAACTGCCAGACCTTGGGTGAGGTTAGGTGGGGCCGAATCATGCTGGGAAGTCTGTGTTTCATGTTTTCCCATTTCGAGGCTAGTCTTCTTTCAAGGGACATGTATCTTGGACTGTGTGACTTAAATAACAAGGTACCGCTAATGTTGTGAAAGTGTACTATAGCAGAAGCAATCATACCTCTCACGTGTATCTCATTAGAAGGAACGTTCCTCATTTGGGGCCTTAAAAAGTTCATGTTCCTCAAAGTTCCACTCTGGAAGGGTCGGTCACACATTCAGTCGCAGGATTTTTTAAACTGATATCTAATCTATGTTAAATATAACTGATCATACTAATTCTTTGAAATAACTTTTCTGTAAGTAAAAATAGAACATTTAACCATCCCACGAGCTTTGTAGTTGAAGTTGCTGGTTAAGCGTTCCACAGTTTCCCTATTTGTTCCTCATTACGAGAGGTATTGTTTCTCGTTTTGGAAATGGAAGGCTGAGAGCTATGAAAGCAATTCATGTTGATTGGAAAGCTCTTCCAAAGAGTATATTCGAAAGCAGCAAAGTTTTTTTTTTTTTTTTTTTTTTGTGGGTGCAAATCTACTCTACGCATAGCAGCAGGGTAAAAAAAAATACAATCCCGGCAGAGACATATAACTACCTACACACCACACAGATACATAGAAACAAGCGTGCGCGGGCCTGCGCAGGCGTGAACTCCTGTTGACCTTTTCCACTTTCCCACCACCTAATGTTTGACCTCTGTGACTACTACTTAAGTTATCCACAATTACATTTGAGAAGCGCCGGTGTTAAGAATAGAAAAGTCTCCCTTTTCTGTTAATGTGAGTCATTGTCAAGTGCCAGTTTATTCATACCTCACAATTTCTTCGCGCAAAAATTCTGGAAAAAAAGTCAAAATTAATAATGGACAAAGACCCCCAAATCAGGGACAACTGATTAAACATTACTCAGGTTCACTTAAGAAGAGTATAGATTAACGAAAGGTTTTGCATCAACGTGCATTTTGTGAAGAAAAAGAAGTATGATACTTTAATACTTGATGTTATCAAGTGACTGTAATCTCCCAGTGATTTGCCAGAAGAAAATCAACAGTTTAACAAGGAGAGAGCAAAATTATGAGGCAAAATGCAAACTGTGGAAGGTTCTGAAAAATTAGGGACAGTTGAAAGACATGCCTAATGATGTGCATTCATTATCCATAAACAAACATAAACAAACACGTGCAGAAGCAAAATCATATTTATTTTAGACAATAACACCCGTAAACCTGGTCACAGACTCTGTCTTCGCCAGAACCTCTAAACTGTCAATGACTGTGCAAAATGCTATTGTGCCACAAATATACTGATAGAACTCAGTGTACAGTGAGCAATAAACATCAAATCAGTGTGCTCCATGCAGACTTCCAAAGAACCAGTAGTTTCATACACACATTCCAAATAATTGACATTAAGACGTTTTCATATTTGATGCAGGACTTGAAAAAGCAGCCAAGGTATTTTTTTATAAACAATTAGCATTATAAAAATAAGAAGGGGTTGACGACCCTGTAAACTAAAGCGTTTGTCAAGGGCTGTGAACTGGTGAGGTACGTTGATTTACTCCAAATTTACATAAAGCTAGAATATATTTAAAACTAGTGCAAATTCTGACTTGTTTATCTGAAAAAAAAGTCAACAGTCTCTTTTGTTGTGTGTGCAGTTTACAGAAAAGGGCACCAACTTTACAACTGGATAGCAGCATTTACTTATAAAATATCCTATATAACACATATAATTTTGCCCTTTAGTCACATAAAAAGTACATTTGAACTCTTTCATAAATTATTTACAGCTAGGTAGGATTATCACATGTGCTGACTGATTACATTAAGTCAACCCTAGGAGATTGTGTAAACAGTTTTATAGTGCATTTTTGGAAATTTCTCGACTTCCTTATCTTGATGTAATAGGTTTGGAACAAAAAGGTGCTTATTTAAGTCATATGTGCCCAAAGAGCACAAGGAGTTGGAACAAAGCTGTGGCACAATCGAAAATAAATAGCTCGAGTAAGTACAATGTATACAAGTTCTAAGCATTCAGAAGTCGTAGGACTGCAAGGGGAAACTACTTCATTCTTGGCCTTCACTTGTTAAACAGGTAAACCTGTTAGCCACAAGTGCCTTTTTTTCTTGGGTGACCTTGAAACTCTTAACTGTATTTGTTCAGATTTACACTGTATGAAGATGGCGAAAATTCTGTAAGTCAATATACAAAATACAGTCTTGTTAGCAGTTTATATGCTTACTCGAGCCCCTGTACTAAGCTGACTGACAAGCAGGCTGTCTTGACTGAAACAATTCTTACAGCTATATCCAGTTAGTTCAGCAGAATTGTTGGATTTATATGATCTTTTTTTGTCTTTCTCCTGAAATCAGTTTGACAAATTGGCAGTATCGGAGGCAGATGAAGCTGGTGAAGGGGTAGACATGCCAGATTTTTCAGACAAATCTTCTGTTTTCGGTTCGTTCTCTGTGGAGGCTGTGGGAGAAATGAGCACCAGACCCTCCTTTTCTCTTTTCTTCTGTTTCATTCTACGGTTTTGAAACCATATTTTTACCTGAGTTTCATTCAGTTGCAGAGCAGCCGCGATTTCTACCCTTCTTGCACGAGTCAGGTACTTGTTGAAATGAAATTCTTTTTCCAATTCGGTCAGCTGTTTGGTGGTAAAATTTGTTCGGACTGTATTGGGATGTCCTGCGTACCCATATTCGCCCGCTTTTCCTGAAGGGAGCAGAAAAATAAAATATGAGTACAAAGTATTACTACATAGAGACACTTTGGCTTGTGGCAACAGGTTGCAAGCAGCCTAGATAAATGGGATAGGTAAGACGATTGCTATCAAATGAAAAAAAGTTCCACGCTGAATTTAGCAGTTATTCTGATACATAGAAGCGTGTGTCTGTGTGTGTGTGTGTGTGTGTGTGTTAAACTACTTTAAACTGTTTATCTGTACTCATTCATTTTAAATAAAGTGGTAAGGTCAAGCAATAAAACTTGTTTTGCTAAAACCATATATTACTTAAGAGGTACTTCCAGCTCACTGTATCACATAGAATGCCTAACAGTATGAATATGGGACTCACCTGTTTTTGGAGGGTTTCTTTTAATTTTCATCCAGTCAAAAGTCTGTGATGGGGGTGAGCCTTCTGTGGGGGAACGACACGGTTCCTGATGACTGACATGTAGAGGGGCCTGTATCTGGTTACTACAGGTAGTTAGGGTGAGATTCTGTTGTTCTGGGCTGAAGGAATGATGGATGTATTGGGCTGTACTCATTGTCCGTGATCCATAGCCTTGCTGGTTGTGATGGGGCTGACCGACAGAAGCTGAAATATTCCCAGAGAAGACAGCGGGTGCACAGTGAGAATATCCTCCAGTGGCATCTGCTTCCTGATTTAATGAGTATTGGTAACCTGTGCTAAACCCCTGCGACCCATACCCAGAGCCACAGCTGGAAAGTGCAGTGTACGAAATGCCAAGGTTGCCGTGGTGTTGATAGCCACCACCTTGATGATGTTGATGATGAAGGGGATGACCCACCTGAACGCTTCTACCAACAGCGTAACGATCATCATCGCTGCAGCTACTGGCAGTTACAGCGCAAGGCTGAAAAGTTGTAATTCCGTGATCTGGGAGGTACGTTCTTGAAGAACATGCTCCAGTTTCTCCGCTAAGTATAGGGTAGTCTAGAAAGGAGCTCATTTTTGCATTGTACATCTAGAAATGGGTAGTCCGGACTTCAGAATCCTTGATGACCGTACCAACTTACTGACTTTGTCCATGGGGCCAGAAGGAAAATGATATGATGTACAGTGAACCGGGATCACGTGACCTGCACAACCAATGTCTTCTCTTTTTTTTGCAAGTCTGTTTGCTCCCAGTAGTGATGGATCACCGTTTTAGTGTCATTTAAATTCCAAACGCTCTCCTATCAAGGTGACGCACATCACACAATGAGTGTATTGACACTTGAAAGCATAGGACAGGCAGAATGCAGCAGAAACTATTCAAAGCGAAAAGGGAGCGAGTCATAAAGTAAGAGGCAAGTGCCGCTGTGGATTGTACATTTTTTTTCTGAGAAACATCTGGGCAAGTGAAACTTAAGGTAAGACTAGGAAACTGAAAAATTAATTTGCAGTTTTTGAAGGGTAGACATACGGGCTTCACTAGATACGTCTGGCCTTGCTATACAGAGCTCAGTTTTCAGAACTGAAATTAAGGTCATGCTAAATAGTGAACTTGATTAAATAAGTTTTCTACAAAAATCGCTATACATTGCATCGTATGTAGCTACATAAAATGTATCAAATAATATTCACGTGTATGAATTGTGTTTGCAAGGGAGACGATAAGCTTGGGGTAAACGACAACATTTCCCAGTATTACAAAGCGATATGTGGTGTGTACAGCAGTAAGGACGCCATTTAATAGTGACGGAGGAGGCTTCCCTTTGCATTGGTTCGAAATGGAAAACCACACAGCAAGCTCCAGCGGGCTGTTCGTGGGGGCTGGCCTCTCTACGTTTAAGGCTATTGGCATGGAAATGACAAGCATTTCTACCTCAGCGCCATTTTGCCTGGAATCCTCCCTTTTCCTTTAGCCGGTGTCTGATTTCAGTTGCTTGTTGCAAACTCATTAAAGCCTATAAAACATGCTGCCGGTAGCACGTGTGTTTATTGGCCGTCATAATCTTGTCGGATCCATGAAGACGGCAGACATAGCCAGCGTGCTGCATTTTCAGGGCTCTGTCGCCCATCTGCTACTCTCCTGGAGCGCCCCACTAGCAGCCAGGCTGTGCACAGCTGCCGAAGAGCTATGCTTTTCCATGAAGCTGCACAATGTGGGGGAAGGGAGACAATAACTAAAAGCAATCAATCCATTTTGTCAGACCTTCCGTACTATATATTAATCCAGACGCAGTTGGCCCTATGACTACCATTCATACCTCTCAATCTCATAGGGCAAAAATCTGGACAAAGCCTAACAGAATGGGGGACAAAGGCCCAAGAATAAGGACATATTTTAAACATTGCTATTGTAAACTTAGGAAGTTGCTAGAATAACAGGATTTGTCTTAGCGTGCATTTTCTGAAGGAAATGGGAGTCTGAAACAAAAATATACATAATTAATCAGTGTATTCAGTCTTCAGGTCACCCGGTGACTTGCCATAAAATCACAAATTTTATAAGGAACAGACTAAAAATGTGAGGCAAAAATCTGGGCATTATGCGAAAATCTGAACAGTTGAGAGGTATGCTATAACGCCTCTCAATATCCAAGAGTTAAAAATCAGCTACTGGCCTTTAAAAATATAGCAGAGGGACAAAATGAGGAACACTTTATTTTTTTAATAGCATGAGGCCTTTATATACTTAAAACGTAGCAGTGAGTCTTTGTATGCACTACGTAATAAAATATGCAGATATAAACAGGACTGATTTCATTCATATTCCTAAATCATCTCGCACAAAGATAACAAAAGCAACAGACAGAAAGCTAAACAGTTGTCACGTGAAGGTTCTTGCTAGATGGAAGTCCAGTTAAGGCAATAGAGCACCTTTATAGACAGATTCATTACCTTCGTGATTTACTATGAAGTAACAGTTGTTTTATAGAAACTGCTTCACACACACACACTTTTTTAATAAAAAATAATTTTCAACACACATATGTATCGTTTTTGAGCATATTTATAGTATTTTACTATTTGAGCCCATGAATTGATTCTCTGTGACCCTTTCCAGCAACAAGAGCAGGGTAACTGCAATCAATATATATGGACAGTTTGGAGAAGCCAATCAACCAACAAATTTCCGAAGGTGGGAGGAAACCGTAGAAAATCCAAGTAGGTACGTCGAGCACGTGCAGTTCCACAGACACTGAGTGGCTAATGGTCAGGACTGAACCACCAGCCTAGAAATGTGATGTGTGAAATTTTAATAATTGGGCTGCTCATATAATTTGTTTTAAAATATAAAAATCTGAAGTTCCTTCCGTTTTTTTTTTCTTCCTTTACTGGTAGGACAGCTGTACCTGACACATCGGATACCAAACATCTATCTATACTGTGAAAATGTTTACAATGAAATGATTTATTTACGCGTGTAGTGCATGGTTGCGTGCGTGTGCGTGCTTGCGTGTGCGCGCATGCACGCGTGTGTTCCACTCCATAATTAGAACTATTTCAGATTTGCAATACCTGTGTAAAATTGTCCAGATTTTGTATATGTTGCACAGATGTGGTCGTTTTGTTTAAACAAACTAGATAAAAATTGCAAAAAATAAACAAGTTTACCTTAGATAATGAAAATAATCAATCGCAAATCTTCTGTGCATACATGCGAATGCATGTTTTGTGTGCATACTTCACTATGAGAGTGTTTGTATCCTCCGTCCATTCCAGACAGCTAAGTAATTTGTTTCGTGGTATAAAATAGACATAACATTGTGTGAATGCGCCAGATTTCTATCTGTATCTATTTCTAAGTACGTATACCCGTATCTATTTCTAAGTACGTATACCCGTATCTATATACATGCACAGTTAGGCTGCAAGAGAAAGCCAAACAGATACATAGTTTTGTACATACTGGATGTTTGTTATGTGTGTGCGAGCGCGCGCATTGTGTGTGTGTGTGTGTGTGTGTGTGTGTGTGTGTGTGTGTGTGTGTGTGTGTGTGTGTACTTGCTTGTGGATGTGTAAGCTAAGTGAGAAGACAATATGAACTTTTTTCTTGAAAAATAATTTACTTTATTATAAAATGTTTGTATCGACTGTATATTATTGGCATTGACTTATACTTGTCAATGAAGCAAGATCACTTGAGTTAGGCAAAATGAACCAGATCATCTGTAACCCTTTTCTTCAAAAACACATTTTCGATATCTAAATTAAATATAGTTTATTATTAATAAAGTGGTGGTCTTAAAGAGTAATCTAACACAGTCCGTACATTCTAGACTGAAACATTCTGCACATTTTGTCAGTTTTTGAATAACCACTTGAGCTGAGCAATCATGTATTAGCAGCTTGAACTATCTTCATTTACTTCATTTGTTGTGAGCTGTATTAACTGTGTGTGACTTTGTGTACAGCAGTTCATAAACAACACCGAATACTTACTGAATCAGTACTAGCTTTCTTATAATAGCTTTCTGCTAGGTGGCATTTTTCTGTCCTTTATTTTTGCAAAGTTAATAACACCAGTGTTGTTAAAACGATTCTTATTCGTAAGTCTCTGCTTAAAAAACATAATTGTTCAGAGAAATAACATCAGTTCAACAGCTTGCTACACACTTACTTAACTTGTTGTTGTACTTAATTTCTACCCTCAGTAAACTTGAGATTTTTACCTTCAGTTGTTGCTTTATATACTGAAGTTGAAACAAACTAACAACTTGAGCATTTAGTTTTTTTTTCTTTTTGCCTGTAAAGTAAAAACAGTGGAATCCGTATGTTTTCTTAAAATTGCAATAAAAAGATGTATCTGAACTTATAACAACCACGACAAAAAGTATTTAGTGGGTTAACAGCTAGGATTTCGTGGCAATAACGAACTTCTACTTTCTTTGGAAAATGATTAAATACAATAATTTTACATTGCCTGATTAAATAAGCTATGTTTGTACCAACATTTTTTTTTCAGTCTGGAATCAGACAAGTGGAAAGAAGCTACAAAACCATCCAAGCAAGCAAATCATAAAAGTCAGCTTGTTGCTGCCAGCGGAACCCCGCCAAGCTGTTTGAAACAGCAATAAAAATGAATTACTGCTGAAGTGCTTCTAACTTAATACTTTAGGATGGGAATCCCCATTCCTGAAGTATACGTAAGCGGATTTTATTGTGCATGTGTTGGAGCAACTGATATGTTTCATGACATACTCATTCATAAAAAAAGCATGATTTATGAGTTTGGGTGGAAACTACACTTGTAGCCATTGCTTCTGTGCAGCCATTCCACGGCCTGCTTACGTACACCATTACAAGATCTATTTACAGGAAAGTGATAACATTAATAGTGGTGCACAGCTACCAAAGCAATGGTATTAGAATTTTTAACTAGTTAATCACTGATTATTTTTTTCTTTGTTTACAATTACATTCTTCGTCACTAACTGATCTGTGCAACATCTTGTTACATTTCAAGTAGGCTACACCAACATATTCATACTTATAAGAGCACTTTGTGTACTTAAAATTTCAATATGTACAATTACATTAATTAGCATTTGTTAGACATTTTTTTTCTTCTGACAGCAGTGCAGATTTCAAGAACTGGTGAGGTGAGGTTTTTTGCTCAGTTATACTACACTTTTAACCTCATGGTAATTCTTACTTGCACATGTAACTTCCACAGTCTACACAAAGCAAGTATGGACGCTGGAAAATGCAGAGCAGTTAGACTCAAGAGCACTTAAAATGTGTAAACTGTTCTGGTTACAATAGATGTTTTCGTCTGCATTATAATTAATTTGATTACTGACAGGAACGATATGATATGCACGTATATATCCATGAGTAGAAATACTAATATTGTGTTGTTGTTTTTTTTTTCCAGGTCTACAAATATGTGTAATGTTTTCAGAAATTGATTAGTTCCTTCATGTTTCCTTTAGAAGACAAAATGAACTGGCCATAAAATTCACAGATACAGTAAATGTACAAAATGCCATGAGTATACTGAGCAGACAGGGTGCAGAAGAATTCAGCGAAAACACAGTTCAGTCGAAAATCGGCTAAACTTTTATCCAGTTTTCTTTCCTTCTAAGCACTTTGTCCATCATTAGACATTTTTTTTGGAGTAACTACTGTTCATTAACAACAGGGTAGTACTTCTCGTTTTATTAGTTATACAAAATGAATAATTCGTAGTATTGATGCACTTGATCGAAAAGTCAAATCTTCAATGATTTAACGTTTTGGAATGAAACTATGCATACATTTTACCCTACTTCTTTTGTTACTGTTTGTCAAAAAAAAGTTGTACAATAAATTGTGATGGCTGCCTTTCTTCTTTTTCTTGGATGTCACTTGCAGTGACCCAGAAGGTTAACCAGTATATTTATCTTTGTATTTGTTGACTGGAGTGAGAAATAAAGTTAACAGTATCCTGAGAAACATTAGTAAAGGCAATTATAGAAAAAGGAGTTTATTCTACCAAAATATTTAACAACAATGCACCCCCATTGTGATACAAAAATAAAAAGAAAGTGAAGGGAAATCCATAATTATCACTTTCTAACATACCCTGTATATTGCTTTTAAGGAAGGCTCTATTAAGTAATTAAACCTAATACAACTAAAATGAACAAACACATCGAGATCAATGCAAAATGGATTTCAGTCACACTGTAAAATAAAAAATAAAATACTGACCATTTTAAACAGAAGAGAAAAAATCATTTTGAAATAACACAAGGCATAAAGACAAGTCCAATTTTTCAGTAATTAAGATGTTGCAAGTCTATGGTAGTTAAAGTGTCCGAAAAAAAGTCAAAACTGTCCGCAGATATGTCAACAGGACTGTCCAGTGATCCAGGCAAACTGGGTGAAACTGCATCTGAAAGTTGTAGGCATGAATCTGAAGAGAACACGTTAAAATCCTGTAAAGAATGAACATCCAGGGCCTCAGGACTGTCATTGTTCAGGCCAGCTGCGCAGTTCTGGGCCATTGTTGATAGGCAGTTCGGAACAGTGGGTGACTGATGCTGAAAATGTTTTAAATTTTTCTCATTGCTGGTTAAAGGGGAAACTGGGAAACTTTGGGATTCTCCATTGTGTAAATTTGAAGCCTGTTGTTGGGACAGTGCATTTTGTTGAAAAGTGTAACCTTCCCTTTCCAAAAGGGCGCCTGAGACACTATTAAGGGTTTGCTCAAAGAGGGATTTCTCTTCTTCCTCCTCCACTTTTCCATTGTCCTCCACATTTTTAAACTTGCCATCGCCGTTTTGATTTTCCTTGCATTGAGTCTGCCGTTTGTGCTTCATTCTTCTATTTTGAAACCATACTTTTACTTGTCTTTCTGTTAAATCCAGTAAAGCTGCAATCTCCACCCTCCTTGGTCGACACAGGTACTTGTTGAAATGGAATTCTTTTTCCAGCTCCAAAAGCTGTGTATTGGTATAAGCAGTCCTTAACCTCCGCGATCCCCCGCCTGTATTATCCTGAATTTCAAGAGGGTCTGTAAAATACAAACATTTAATGGCATACACACTATTTACAGGTTTTATTAAATACAGAATGTTCCCACTTGAGAATATACAGCATAAAATATTCACTGCAACAAAATGGCCGCCCATGTAAGCTGCATTTCTATTGTTGACGTTTTGTGTAACTGCACTCTGGGTGCTTTCTCTAATGTATGTAATTGGATTTCAAAACTAAAACACATCGCTATTTGAGCAAAGTTTAGCTAGGTCTTTGCATTTTATAATGAATGCATCAGCTGCGTAGCTGAGCGGGAGTAATCTATCACTCTTCATTACTGTCAGCCTCAAAACTCTGGGACTGCAAGGCAAGGGTAGGTCAGTACTAACTCATATAAATCACCCACTATTAAACTAGTTAGTGAAAGTTTGTAATTGTATTAGGTGACATAGTTTATACAACCTGGCGGTTTTAAATCCCCATATACACGAATATGGCAATAAAGTCTTTGAACTGACCTTTCTGGATGAAACAGGCTGGTCCATTGGAAGTGGCTGAAGCCGTAGAAGCAGGTAGGGGGGTTTTCTTGGACGCTTTTTTCTCTTTCATCCAGGGGTACTCCGGCGGAAGAGCGGCGGTCGGTAAAGGACTGCTGCCATTAGGGCTTTGCTTTGGTCGGCTATGGCGAGGGTGACTGCCTGGGTTTAGGCTAGGAATGGTTTGCTCAAAAGGAGGAGGAATCAGTGTCGAGTGTGAAAGCGTCGAGTTCTTGATTGATGAACTTTGAAATGTATCACCGACAGGGGGAAAAGATGTCAGGCACTCAGCAAGCGTCGGCTGACTATTGATAAAACCAGTTTCCCGTTCAAATTCGTAATTCATGGCCTTCTCCAGTTAAGAGCTCAGAAAAGTTAGCTCTTATTTATTTTTGGTGGCACAGGAAAAGTCATAAAATCGCTGCAAGTGTTTTTTCTAATTCACTGATTACAGCCGTATGGGGACCGTGCTACTATTAAACTATTGAATTCATGGAGACAAGGTTGAAATTGGACCGAATTGGCTGTCACATGATTGCCTCTGCCCAATGACAATTTGGGGTTTAATCAAAAGAAGCCACTGTCTGCGTGATTGATCCAAAAAGTCAGTGAGGAACGCCTTATTCTCGACTAGCAATGTTTTATTTACATGTTATCATTCATTCATAATTATAATTTAAAGCATTTGTAATGGCTCCTCCGTTTGATTCTTTTAGCTCTTTGCTTACTACTTGCCATTCTTCGGTTCCTTGCTATCAGGAGGAGGCCATGCACCTCACAAATTATTTAAGCACCTATATCTGACGCCTTGAGTCATTAGCAAAGTAATCCATTAATCTTCAAAGTTTTGACACCAAGACCCTCACACTACCATATAAGAACTCGCTCACAACGAGACGCTAGACCCATTTGCTTCGTGTTTCCGTTGGGAATATGGAGATATGAAACTAGTGCATTGTTCAAGAAGTCAGGCGTTGTTTTATTTTTAATGTACAGTAGTATCTAAAGATCGAGTGCAGTCTCTGTGCCTATTGTTGTGACACTTTATGCTAAGCAGCACCAGAACACTCTATGATGCTTCTTGGTATCTAGATTAAAAATAAAACTATCAGCAAGAAAAATGAGATTTAATTTCCAGCGATGTCATTAGAGATAAGGAGACTACCGTACATCAGTGTGTAAATAATAAATTGCTTTCATTTAGTGTAGCCTGTTACTATGAATAGTGTCCTTAACCGACTGAGATGTTAAGCGGTGAGTAAAACATGCGTTCTACCGTGTTAACGTTTGTATTTTTTGCGAGTAGTGACATGTTTCTAGCTTTTTTGAAAATTAAGATTTTTATATAAACCAAACATTTTATGACGAGTGTTGTTATAAAATACATCCAAATAATGTTCAGCGATAGACACTTTTTAAACAAGTATTCCACGTTGTTAGTGGCAAACAGTGCATTTTATCAGCTACGCACCTAGTTTAATGCTAACTAATCGAATGGCCTTTACTAGATACCTTTTCCAGTGAGTGGGAATGATGTTGCTGTACAATTACTTTTGCAGTAGCATTGGTCCCTGCCATTAAAGCTCGATTACTACTTTGCCTAACAAAACAGTATAATTAATTGTTGCAAATGTATGTATGTGTGTGTGTATATATATATATATATATATATATATATATATATATATATATATATATATATATATATATATATATATATAGTGTATTAGTGTACTAACGGAATAAAAATGGTTAACAGAAGTCAATGTACCAAAGTGATATATACAGAACAACGTTCTACTAGCTACAGAGACAGTTTTAAGATTTCCATTTACTTGCTTATATGATAAACAAAGCACTGAGGAAGTGAGTGCGCGATCAATCTTCTTTGCCAAAAGGGTTGACAGCTCTTGGCCCCTACCAACACGTTTAAGCTTCTTTCTCTTTCTAAGATCAAATGTTACCAGAAGGAGAGGAGAAGAACATATGTTTGGGTTAAAATTCAGTGCTGTTTTCCTCAAAACGCGTATTTTGTAAAACGAGCTTTGCTACCGATACTTATTTCAAGGTGAGTTTTGCTGCTACTGTTGTTGTTGCGCTTGGTCTCTCTTTTCTATGATGCAGCATTATAATTTAAATACTTCCTGGTAAATACGCAATGCAAAAGTCTATTTTTTAACAGAGAGTTGCAACTTACTTGATATAAAACGGGGAATGTGTGGGTGATGGCATTCCAAACCATTTTACACTTTTCTAAACCTTACCTATTTAACATACGTAGCTACATAACAGATTCATTGCAACTCTTAGGCCTGACGCGTTTGGAGGCTGAAATTATTATACAGCCTTAATAATCTGAAGACTGGCATACTTTATTCTAATCAGGAGGTGCTGATGTGCATTCATTGCAAAATAAGGTTTATTTTGAACATACCGAATGACAGTATATACTATTGTTTTAAAGCCTAAGCATGTTGTTTCCAGACTTCAGTGCCGTTAATTTAAATAGATATGTGAATACTGGATATATGTCTATTTCGAAACTAGAATATCAGTTTTTCATACAGTAAAAATCCATTTAGCATGTGTTTATCTTAAACGCCTCCCTGTACAAAACTCAACGAAATGCACCACACAACACAATGTATTAATTTACAAGAAAAGGTGGTATTTTACCTTTTTTTTCTTTAAACCAATAATGCTAATAAAAGGTTTCTTTCTTAGTCCCTAACCTTATGAGAGAGCACTGACTTGCATACGTATTGGCGACAAAATGGCGTCGAGTCTTTTGTGCTAACATAACATTGAGGGGAATACGCATATCAGAACATTCAAGATTAACATTTCAGACAAATTTATTTTGGCTAATCAGATAATGCTCATTAAACATCTTCTGTCAGTATTTTTCATTTTAGTAATTTTTACATATGCTTATTTCGGCTTTACTATTTTCAAACAATAGTGCATTTATTGTGGAACACATTTATTAAATATTCAGGTATACGTTCCATTTTCTTTTTAACAAATCATTTTAGTAAAAGTCCGACATCTGCAGAACTGGTTAAAAGCAATCTCGCTTATGTGGCTATTATGAAAAATGTCACCATTAAAATGTGAAGTTCACGTCTTTGTTTTCACATGTCGTTTTTCTTAAGTAACAATTATTTAGTTTTCCATTATCAATAAATTACTAATGCATTTTTTTCACAGCGTCGCAATCTTTTATCGACCAAACAAGGTGGATTTAATTTGCTTAAAGTGTTGTTGTGTTTTTTAGAGCGGGACAAAATACGGGACGAGTAAGGAAAAGTAAATAAATTAATTTTGAAGATACAGAGATGGTTCTAGAAAGACACAATACATTGATAGTAAAACATGGTTATTCCTGTTATGCATTAAAATAGCAAAACATACATGTGCCCTGGGGAACTTTAAATAATAAAAACACTGTAGTGGTTTATTGCGATTAATTTATTGTAGAAATGATTTCTGCGTTTACAGCAAATTATTATGCTTCTGAAGTTTCCAAACGATGTTACATTTTTTTTCTGTTAGGCAGTCTAAGGGAGGACGTGGGAGTATAATTCACGGTTTCTTTCAGAATACACCATTGAAGCCAAATGAGCCTTTCCATTTGTGATGGATGTTTTTAAGCGGGGGCAGAATCAGAAGAACCCAACAGGACTCAACAAAGCTCTTACTGTGTGATAGCCTTTGCACTGCAGGAAGATAACAGTTTTTTTTTTGGTTAAAAACCTTTACTTATATCTAAACTTCAAAATGTGAAAATTGTAAATCAGTGTGCAATAAATACATAACACGCAGTTATCAATAATTAGCTGATATGTTAGGAAATATATTTTTTTATTAATTTAAGCCCTTATGCCCTAGTGTTCTTATTAACTGTATCCTTTGTCTTATCAAGCCAAGTCCAGCACTAAAAACGAAACCATTCATATATGCATTTTGTGTGTGTATGTGTGTGTGTGTGTGTGTGTGTGTGTGTGTGTGTGTATGTGTGTGTGTGTGTGTGTGTGTGTCTTAAGCAACATTCCATTAAGAAGGTTATAATGTAGATGCATATAACGTTTATGGTGTCTTTTCTTGCGAAATGTGTATTTAGCTATCACTGACGTTCCGCATGAATAAAACGGGTTATTACTTAGGTCCAGTTTTAAAACAATATGAGCACAGGGGATGCTATCATTTTCTTGCAGGTATAAGGGCATTTAAATGTACACAGCTGGAGAATCTAGAAAGCTCGACCTAGAAATTACGTTACAAGCTTAGCTGCAAGCTATAGGAAAGGTATGGTTACATTACATGAGCAAGTGAATGCTCCACATTTTGAAATACATCAACATCTTCAGTGCTTTGTGAATTTCAAAACTTATTTCAAACCATTTTATTAATACCTCAAACAAATATTTTCTTCACAACTGATTTTTCAGTATATAAAATGGTTTGTTTTTCTTAAAAATAATAAATAAAAGAGCAGCATAGACTATATACTTCGGTAGCAAAAACACAATTTAACTTTTTTGTGATTATATATTGTCAATATTAACTGCCATACTTTTTGAAAGCATAGTGTATTTGACTGAATATACATTTTCACCCTTTTATTGTTGAAACCAAGGTACCATTAAAATATTTTGCATTTATGTGGGATACAATTTCCCGTCCTCCAAACGACTTAATCTAGAAGGCTAATAACCAACCTCCTGAACAGTCCAGGAACGAATTGCATATAAATATGAACAGATGGGGATAAATAATATTTTAGAACACTTATAATATTCAGTTTTGACAAATAAATAAATTTGAATGTTCACCGGCATACACACATTTCAAGACTTACAAATATTCATAACTCTCCAGGGCCCCATTCAAGCACCTGTTATTTGTTACTGTTACAAACATAAGAAGTGCAATATAATCTATTAAATGCTTCCCTGTGGGATACATAAAAGTACGAACAAATTTACATTTATATATTTTTAGAAAATTTGTTCATAATACCCTGTTTTCAATACAAATGATAGAAGTCCCTATATAAATCCCAGAATCCCAGGTAATCCAAAGAGAAGTTCATTGGCTGGTGTTCGAGATTATATAACACTAACAGAGCTATGGAGCAATTCAAGCAACCAATATTGCTACAACCTCACATAATATATATATATATGTATAAAAATGCATACTAAAATAGAGGACCGTAAAGAATGTGAATCTACTGTTGGAAATCACAACCAACACATCTATTACAGATGAGTTAATTTGGGTGCTTCCTGAATTCGTCCCTGAGAAGCATGTTGAGATGTAAGATCTGTATATGTTGGGTGTGGATCACATGTTCCATGATGGTGATTACTGGCCATAGTGCCAGCGCCACTGTAGTCCATGTTTGAAGAAGGATGCGCAAGATGAGTCAATCCAAAAATAGAAGGCCCCGAATTAGTCATGGTATCCACATAGTTACCTCCCACATAAACGGGGCTTCCTTGTAAATGCGGATTTCCGTAAGTACCGTTGCCTTGAAGAGCGTGAGTGTCATATTCAGGATTAATAGCAGCAGCTGTCCCGGGATACCTCTTCTGAGAAGGTGGACAATTGCTTAGAGGAGCAGGATATGACGGAGGCATACCATAAGTATTTTGATGATGTTTGTTAAAAGATGGCGGCGACTGAGGCTCATACGGAACACTGTTGACCAGAGAATGCATAGAGTTTAGATATCCTCCTGCAGTTGGTGCTGGAATTGGACTTCTGCTGGGGGACTGTCCTCCGGAAGATGTCATCATGCCTTTTCCCTTTTGGTCCTTTTTATACTTCATCCTGCGGTTTTGAAACCAGATCTTAATTTGTCTTTCTGTGAGGTTGAGCAAATTTGCCATTTCAACTCTTCTTGGCCTACAGAGATATCTGTTGAAGTGGAATTCCTTTTCCAGTTCTACCAACTGAGCACTGGTGTAGGCTGTGCGTGCCCTTTTGGAGGATGAAGGACCAGGAGGGCTTTTGTCTCCAGCACAACTCTCGCCTATTAAAAATAGAAAAAGTCAGTAATTTCATAGTATTAATTTTAATAATATCTCGTTACATTTAGGTGTTTGCCCCGTCTTATTGTTTAGAATAAGTTACACAGAAAAGTCCCCATACCTTTTATTTTTCATAATAAATACTTGAAAGGTTTACTAACGGACAACTAAAAATAAATAAATAAAAATCTGTGCTTAAGACCACTAAGATTTATACCCACATTTCAGCCACACTTGTGTGATTTAAACAAGTCATTACATTGTACTCTTGTCGGATGCACAGGAAATGGCAACGCAATTTCGAAATGTAGGAAAAAGGGATGCTAAGTTTCAGCCTCATATACATTTTGATTTTTGTTTCTTTCTCTCAGACTCCATACACATACCAAATGACTCTAAATACGCAAAAAAAAAAAAAAAAAAAAAAAAAAACATACACGTTCACTCATATTTATGCGGGCAGTTGTGCAAAGACAGCCTTAAATGGTTAGATAATAATAAACAGTTATAAAGCTTACTAAATAAACCAGAGCAAGGCACTGTGAAACAACTCTTTTGCAGAACATTGCGATCCTATATTAACACCATGCTATATTTGTGAGTTCATGCTAGGTCACTTCCAAAGTTCTGAGACTGGACCATTTAACCCTGGAAAATATCAGGACCAGTGTCCATTCTAGCAAAACCGTCAAAATCACTACTGTGCTTTATTATCTACAATGTTGGTTATTGTTGTTAAATAATTCATTCATAGTCCGTATGTCATCAACAGCGAACGAATTCTAAAAATAAAAGCCGCACATATATGCACTTACACATGAGTAGGTGTAAAGTACACCTTATTTGTTAAAAATGCAACATACTGTACTGTACTTAAAAAATAAAATATGAACTTTGTATATTGCATTAAGATATGTTTTAACCTTTTGAGTTTACATCGTACAACTCTCAGTGGTATGCACAGGACATTGAACAAAAACTGTTTTAGAATCAGAACACATAGTTACGACAGGACTGGACAGGAAATGACAGAAGGTTTCCTGGAACTGTACATGAAATTTATCTCTCACTCACCCCTCAAAGGAACAGTGTCCAGCTTTAGAACCTGATACCCAAAATAAGTGCATGTTATCATTTTTTGGAACTAGCATACTAAGAAGGCACAGTTCTATTTGTCCTGCAGGAAGAAAACAGCATCTATCTCAAAGTAAGCCCTACTGCAGTATCCTACAGCAAGCTGCCCTTCAGGAATGGAAGATATCAGATCACATGGCTGCTACCCATACCTCTCAACCTCTTAGATGAAGAAATCTGGACAAATCCATATATAATGGGGGGACAAAGGCCCAAAACTAGGGACAAGTTTTAAATATTACTGTTACAAACTTGGAAAGTTAATAGAATGTCAGCCTTTGCATTAGCATGACTTTTCTGGAGAGTATGAATTCTCAAAGTCAAACATCTGTCTTTATTTTTTGAATTCAATCCTAAGTGATTTGTTATTTATTTGCCAGAAAACAAAACAATTATGAGGATCAAGCCAAACTTAAGAGGCAAAAATCTGGAGAGTTGACAGGTATGCTGCTACCCCAAAGATCAAAGGTGGCAGTACAGTCACAAAGCTAGTTAGCTCTAAATTCAGGACAGCTGACTGGCTTGGGGGGGATGAAAGCTTCATATATGCATTCTGTCAGATAGCACTCAGAGAAGGGGGGCATATGGCCATAAACAGTGTCTGCACCAGTAACCTGTAGATTTTTGCACTCATTTGGAAGACATTACATGTAGCCAAAAGGAACCATTCAGCATGTGAGCCTCTATGTTGAGGAAAAACACCACAGTGCTACCGTTTTGCACGATGTTTAATTCTAAGAAATGAGTGGCAAAATTGTGCTATAGATGTACATGATATTCATATCTATATCCACTTACATCTATATCTACATTCAGATAGACATCTATACATCAGTGTGAATGCATGGTGACTGTGCATGTGTGTGTCTATTTATCTATTTAGATGCACACACATAGAGCACTCCTAGGCAATCCTGGCAACATTCACATTAGCTGTACAGGATGCTCTTTCATGGAATACTTTACTTACCAAGTAGCTGAATGCTTCTGTGAAGGAACCCACCAGATGCATTTCCAGTGTTGTATGAGGTAAGCTACTAGAAAACAACCATTAATTTGTGTTGTTTTGGAAATCTGTTACTGATAATCCACTACTCAGAATGGCTGATGGTGAACCTAATTTAAGTCGGTGAGGTTGTGCATATGAACAGGAATTGCACAGGTAGCCCACCATTTTTTTTTTTTTTTTTGTTAGAAGAAGAAAAAGAAGAAGCAGGAGAAGAAGAGGAAGAAGATGAAGATGACTAATGAAATTAATCTACAAAAGATACTTCACAAATCTACTTATCTCTTTGAGTTAAACAACATTGTACCCTGGTATCACTTTTAGTTTTAATGTTATTCAGATTTTTAAAAAATAAACATTTATTTAAAAAGTGCTATTGATTCTTAGTTTGAAACTGAACAGTTTTCACTCTGTGCTGCTCTTATTACTCATTTCATAAGCTTATTGTTGAAATATTTATTACAACAGTTTTTTAGCTAAAACAGCAATGTGTTGCAATCTTTACTCAATGTAATACTTACAATAGTCAAATCTATTACAAAGTATTACTACTGCTGCAAACTCAGACAAAAAAACAAACAGGATTAAAAACAGTGATGTCAGCCTGGTGCTAATAAATGTAGTGACTTCATGATTGCTGGCGTAACTGCATTTCTAACAGAAACAATTAAGATATTTTATATACACAAAGTTTGGCCATATACAAGATATTCACAGACATAGCACACTCACATGCACAAGAGCGCATGTGCTCGCACACACACACACACACACACACACACACACACACACACACACACACACACAAAAGCATGCACACACACACACACACACACACACACACACACACACACACACACACACACACACACACGCACGCTCGCACACACACGCGCGCACATGTGCATACATACATATGTGTACTTACACAAATTCATGTACACACATATGCACACAAATTAACACATGCACTATACAAATGATAAGATTTTAAATAAAACATGATTTTATTAAATGTACTTCTCAGGTGAAACAATGGTTACAAAAATAATGTGTGCTTATTAGGTTATGATTTTCTACTCACTTTGTACAAATTTGTGGAAGGTAACAATGCACAAAGCTGATCACTAACTGATTGTCACCCCTGATATTTGTACTAAAATGCTCAGCTCCCATCCTGGAGTGATTTAACGCACAAATAAAATAAGTCTGTATACACAGATGCAAAGTCACAGGTTTAATATATGGTTAGTTGAAATGTACACACATGCAGTCACAGACACACACACACACACACACACAAACACACGCACACACACACACACACACACGACAACATGCATGCATTTAGCATGTAAGTTGAAAGGAAAGGGAAAGAAAGTCAATAACACATTTTATAAATAGACAGATGAGGAATAAAAAAGAGACAAAACTGGGTAGCGAAGCTTAACAAAATGGATGGTAGCAGGCAGAACACAAGCAGTCAGAAATCAGGACTAATATAAGAATATGTGTTCCCGGTATCCTTAACAAAAAAAAAAAAAACAGGACTGAGATCTGCAAATTCATTCTAATGGGTGTTATATGATAATCCTTGTACTTTCAGAGCAGAAAAGATCATGAAAAAAATCAAAAAAGTAAAAATACACAAATCAGTGACAGCACATGGAATTCAATGAATTCTTAATTCTCAGAGAAATGACAAATGAACAAGTGAAAGCACTAACATTTTCAACAAAATGAAGGGAAGAGGATGGAGATCCTGTTGACTCTAAGAGGGCAACCACACTCCTTTCTTAAGAATGTGAGCAGAACAGAGATAGAAAGCACTGACCTACAGGACAGACTTCATGTGTACTTAGATTATTGCTACAGGTAAGAATGAATTTTGGAATATGTCTGAACCACTGGAGCAGTGGATTTACGACAGTATCAGCTTATATTGGAGTGTCTGTGTTAGAAAAAACAAATGAAGTTCTTTGGCTGGGTATTCAGAATAATACACAGGAAAAGGATATGGCTTTGTTTGGACTTCAGCATAAAAAATACATAAAAATAATAGGTGTGTAGATATGTATATGTACACACTACACACACACACAGCTATATCTATATATCTATATATATATATATATATATATATATATATATATATATATATATATATATATATGTGTGTGTATCTATATATATATACACACACACACATATATATATATATATATATATATATATATATATATATATATATATATATATACACACACACATATATATATATATATATATATATATATATATATATATATATATATATATATATATGGTCTACTTCACATGACTGAAATTTCATTTGACTGAGTTTCACTTGACCAAGACAATAATACCGAATTTTCAAAATACTGAAAACTCATTTGACTGAAGCTCATTATAGTGAATTGTAAGCTATAGACATGATGTGGGTTTCCCTTCTCCAGTGACTTGCTTGTGATAAAAAGAATTACTGTAACTTATAGTGCTGATTGTCTGAATACTGATAGTCATGTAGAAAGTAGTGTTGTAGTGTTTCTAAATGTGGGTATGTCTGTTTGCATTTTTATGGGAAGTATCTCAAGTAATATGGCAAATGTTTTGTGTGTTCCCAGCAGTAGTGGCAGCGTGTAGACTACTATAAGGTAAGTAAAAGGTATAGGCCCTTTTCCCCACTGTAGTGAGATTCTGGAGTTAGTATATACAGTTAGGGGGGTGTGGGGCACATTGGGGGTGTGGGGGGCCTAGCCGCCCACCTAGTTTGGTTTTATATCATCCAGTTTCTGTTAACAGGGTACATAAATAGCTTTTAAGTTCTGGAAGGAGTTAGTGATTGGTTTTCTAAGTGTGCATGACTATGGTTTACAAGTTAGTACTTTGAAATGTAGCATTGCCAGGTTTCAGTATTCTAAGTTTCAGTCAAGTGAGTTTTCAGTATTTTGAAAATTAGGTATTTTGGTCTCAGTCAAATGAAAGTCAGTCAAATGAAATTTCAGTCATGTGAAGTAGACCCATACATATATATATATATATATATATATATATATATATATATATATATATATATATATATATATATATAGTTGATTGCAACACCGTTATTACATTATAAAAATCCATACTTTTGTAATATAATACTTTTTTGGCTCTTCTGGTGTGGCAGTGGATTGCATTCATATCTCTGTGTGTGTGTATATATATATATATATATATATATATATATATATATATATATATATATATATATATATATATATATATATTGTTCTACCTGACATAATCGAAACTGCAGAACACCGACAATGTAATCACCGACACCACATAATCGACAGTGCATAGACACGAAACCTCACATGCCCGACAACGAAATAACCGATGGTACACAAACACGAAACCTCTTACGCTGCACACACCACAATAACAACAATCAACAAAAAAACACATCCCCTGTCCAAAAACCACACACACAACACAAGCACACCAAAATCCTTACAAACCCACACTAAACCTCACATACACAACTATCTACAACCCTAACCCAAATCCTAACCCTAAGGTCCGTCACTATCGCACACTCAGCTAACCCGCGCCCTAACCCTAACTCACTTAACCCGCCCCTAACCCAAAGACTTTCACTACCGCACACTTACCTAACCCACGCCCTAACCCTAACTCACTTAAACCGCCCCTAACCCAAAGACTTTCACTACCGCACACTTACCTAACCCACGCCCTAACCCTAACTCACTTAAACCGCCCCTAACCCAAAGACTTTCACTACCGCACACTTACCTAACCTGCGCACTGACCCTAACTCACTTAACCCACCCCTATCCCCACAGACCGTCAATATCCACACTTACCTTACTCGCACCCTAACGTCCGTCACTACCGCATACTTACACAGCCTTTTCCCATGTCAGCATCCTCGGTGTCGGTGTTTTCATCCGTCGCGTCGGTCTTCTGCATTGTCGATCTTCTGGCGCTCGCGATTCACTTGTCGATCTTCTCAGTTGTCGACGTACTCAGGTAGAACCATATATATATATATATATATATATATATATATATATATGCAATTGCACACAATTTGATTGAGTGTTTCTTTGGATGACAACCGTTTTTGCTGACACTCTTTAGTTGTCAAAACATATGGTCAACAGGTGTGAGAGACAGTCAGTTCTCAGAGTTGAGGAATATGGCCCTTCCCTGGGGACTTGTGCAATCTTGGAGTTAGTATACATAATTAGAATGGGATATGGTGTGTGAAGGAGGGCTTCCCCTCCTACAAAGGTCAGTGTTGCACTTTTTGCATATTCTGTGGATATGCTAAGAGCATGCACATTGAGCTGCTGATGTCCAAATTTTGATTTTTATATTTTGACATTTGTAATGTCCACATTTGAGCTTTTTGGTACATTCCAGTATACCATGTTTATATAGATGGGTCTATGACATTAACTCAACAAGAAACAGTAGAACATAAAAATATCAAAAAAGTATCAAACAACAACAAAATAAGTCATCTTTTTTTTTTGCTGGGAACAACCCCCCATGCAGCCCTATACCCCTCCAAATTAAATATACCAATCCTGAGACCATACAACAGTGGGGAAAAGAAGAATCGCCCTTTCCCCATTGTTGTGTAATCTCAAAAGTGCATTCAACCAAACATGAGCTGATGAATGTCTTCTGACAAAAAAAGTACCTGAACGTGTGTGTGTGTGCATGTGACTACCAGTTTATCTCATTTTGGTTAATGCAACAGTTGGGCTACTGTAGGAGGCACATTCAACATTTACTTACATTAGTGATGTTGTGCGGATGAAAAATAGTCTATTTTTTCATATTCATGAGTTTGTATGAGGTGGGGGAGGAGCCCTATATAGACAGATAGATAGACAGATAGATATAAATATGTGTGTGTGTGTGTGTGTGTGTGTGTGTGTGTGTGTGTGTGTGTGTGGTGTGTATGGGTCATTTGGAAATAGATGCATCACACAGTGCTAAAAAATGAGAAAAATGAAATGTTGTATTAGGATATATTACCTGGATAGTCTAGACACATATTTGCTTAGAACTGCATATTTTTGTACAAAAGACATAACAATGTTAATGTAATACCAAATAGTAATGCAAAGTATCACACGCAATTTTTGAAAACTGAGCTTAAATAGTAAATTAATGTTAGAGGTACTCTCCCAAGTTTGTTCACCTTCCAAAAAAGGCAGCACATTAGGTACCTGCAGAAAAAAATGACTTCATCTCACATCGCTGTAGGTGGGAAGGTAAGTCACCAACTGCCTGATGATGTCATACAGATCTGTGGAATCAAGGGAGACAGGATCTAGTGGGTCAGGGCATCGGGAACCAAAAGCTGTTTTTAGCTAGAGAGACCCTAATCATGCATGTTCAGTACGTAAGAAGTCCTTAAAAGCTGTCTAAGTCAGAGCCAGCAGATAATGCACTTCCCACAATACTGGAGTAATGAGTGTATATAGTATGAAGTCCTACTCAGTACCCTGACAGTGGTACATGAGGGGTGTTCCTGGAAAGTAAAAACTCATGACTTGAAATTTCCAATGAGTACGGCTACCACATCTTTTGGGGCATAACAGCTAAATGGGATTTGACAGTGATCATCATATTGCCCCACTATATAAAAGGGTACAAGGAAAATACAGTTTTATACATCTTTAGTGATCACACACACATACCCCAATGTAAAACACATTTCCCAGACAAAGCTAGGCAGGTAATACTTAATGTACACAATGGGTGTGTTAAAGAAAATCACATACAGTAAGGCTGCAGTGAAAGCAAAATCAAAAGCAGTCCCATACACTGAATGATAGACGGCTATGGTCTGCAGCAAGAGGGGGTAGCTTACGACAAATTACAGTAGAAAAGTTACTTGATATGGGAATGCTTGAAGGTCACTTCTAAAAATCAGATAAGCTTAGTACAGTTCTTCCAGAACCTCTTGAACTGGTGTATGAGAAAACATTTCTTTACACTCAAGAACTGGTTGGAAGCAAAAAATAATGAGTACAGATACATCTACTGTCTGTTATCCATGTGGCAATTGTATTGAGTACTAAATTATAAAAAAAAAAAAAAACGTTTGCTGTTGTCAATAGCAACAAGGCTCAAAAAGAGTGGGGCAATTCACAAGCTCTATAAAGCAAGTCATTTATATTGCAACCTGACCATGTAATCTCTGTTTTTCGTAGGAAAGAAGAGTTGTTGTTGTATCTTTCGGCTTTTCCCGGTTAGGGGTCGCCACAGCGGAACTCCGGTCTGCTAATGATTGGCAGCAGATTTTTACATGCCAAGTTGCCAGCTCCGATGCACAACCTTCAACGAAGGTACTCCCATTCACGCATGTCTCCACACAGAAGACGCTCTAGCTGAGAATCGAACAGGACATCGTCTTACTGTGAGGCGAACAGAAACTAAATTAAATAACTACAGAATATATGTCAGAAATAAGGGAGAAATTGACAGAAAAAATGATTTTAGGAAACATTATGATGGGGTCCTTTACATATGTAAAGATGCAAGCATCCTTTACTGGTAAAGAATATGCAGTTTGTCATTTAGAGGTATAAAAAGTGTTGAATTTATGTATTGTGTATTCTATATGCAACTGGAATAAATGTTTACTTTGAAATACTGTCATCTAGAGTGAAAAGTCTGTGCTTAATTCCTTTTATGTGGGCATTTTTTTTTCTTTTACATATTTGTGAAGCACTATTTGTGCATTACTCAGTATATTTCATTTAAAGGGAGCTGTTCATTTGTGATGGTATTTGATAGTGTTTTCTTCCTAGAGTATACACTGTCTTTATTTAACTGAATGTAGTTCACTTGTCAGTTTCCTTCAGTTTGTGTTTTAAGTATTTTCTTTGTTATCCATATAATCTGTTGACACTTTGTTAGCCACACAATCTATTGCCATGCCTATGTAAGTTATTAGGTATACAGGTCGTACAAACTATTCTTCAGGAATGGACACTTTTAGTCAACTCTGACTTTAGACAGGTGTTCATGATGGTACCACATAGGCTATCAAACAACTTAGCTAGTGTGATAGGATGGTAAGATGGGTTAGAAAAAGGACACAGAAAGTGACAGCAAATGTTCTCTGTGATACAAGGATGGAGAACAAGGGGGTACTACACAAATTTGTACGACCATCGCTTCTCTGTGTCTGCATACACAACAATGCACAAGGTCTGCAAGAAAAGCTATGCCTTTTTTACCAATGATACACAAATGAACACCAGACGATACACAAGAAGGTACACTGACTTGTTAAATTTGAAGGAATTGGCTAAAGCATGAGTAATATTTGAAAATAAAATAAAATAAATACAATTAGGAAAAAAATCAACATTAAATGCAAACAATGCATCCAGTAAGTAATAACCTAGAAAAGGAAAGTAACATGAAAGGGGAAGCAGAGTATGGCATGCCAGGTGAGTTATAGGCCAGCGAGCAATATTAATAAGCTTTAACAGAGGTACATAGCACTGTAAGAAGTAAGCACATCTTTAGCCCTGAAAACACGCAGGTGTAAAGACCCTCTGTGGACTAGTGTGTGCAGACAAGCTGACATGGCCTTTGCAAGGATACAGGATGTAGACAGCCTAGAGGAGGTAAATAAAACTGGTGCACAAACTTCACTAAAAGCTATGTAAAACCAGTCTGTAACAGTTTATTATGATCAGTCTTTTGAAGAAAAGACAGACAAAAGATGATAGCAATTTTTATTTACTGCTACAGTGTTTTACATGGTCCAAGATGTAGTATTTTTAACAATGGACGTGTGACAATAACATGGGACTATTCAAAGACAAAAATGTAGACAGACCATGGAGGAACAAGGACCACCGTTTTACAGATAAAGTGGTGGGTGATTGTGAAAACATTTGTAAACAAATTCTATGATCAAAAACAGAGATAAAACTCCAAGAAAGGATGGAGGAAATTTAAGACAATTTCATGGAGGAACGGATGCAAAACTCTAATTTGGCACTTATTTAATATGCAGAGGAAGGAGACACATGAGCCTCGCATGCTTTCAGAATTTGTTTCTCTCTTAACAAGGCTGTGTTACAGCATTGACTGCAGCTGTGAAATGTGTTTCTAAATAAAAAGTTTATCTAAAATATTTAGTAAGATTAAGTTTTCCTTCAAACATGGTACATATGACTTTTTTATCAGACCTAATTACACCTGATAGAGAACAGCCAATCTGTGTACCTGCATAGACACTGAGGCACATAATTGTGAAGCTCAGAACTGTGAAACTAAAAGTGTGAATGAAGAGACTATATACCAAGTCTGAGTTTGTAGTGTCTTGGGGTATTGCCCCTTCTCCAAAGCACAGTGATCTGACTGTTAGCACATGTAAATATCAGTGGTATGGACGCACAGCTATGAGGTGGAGTACTGGAGGGTGAATACACATTGAAAAAAACCTTGAAATGTTTAACAGTGGGTTCTGGCATTTACTGTATTTTGTTTGAATCACAATTTATTTTACAAAGTGTTGGACTTGGACTAACTGGTCCCTCACCTCTGAAATGAATCTGTGCAGTCTGGCTTAGTGTTTAGTCTCTTGAATAAGTGACACACACTGCCAAGCACTGTTTACTATAACCAGCTGCAGACTGGCACATGTTGAATAAGTACCTTCCTACCATAAAAAAAAATGTTAGTTCATCTAATATCAGTCTTGTACTGAGGAAAGAAGGGCATACCAATGGTCTACCACAGTTAACAAATGCAAACAAGCAAGTAAGCTGTCTTGGCCCAATGATTTTGAATGTGTGTGTGTGTGTGTGTGTGTGTGTGTGTGTGTGTGTGTGTGTGTGTGTGTGTGTGTGTGTGTGTGTGTGTGTGTGTGTCTGTGTTTGTTTGTGTGTAAATGTCTGCCTCTGTTGAGGAGGTTACCCCTAGATAAATGCTCCATAGGCCTGGCGAAGGTGTATTATAAGTGTACAGTGGGAGTCTAGGTATAGCAGTCTTGCCTGCTTACATGAGAACTATTCAGGTACATTCAGTTGCTGAGTTAGCTATTCATGACAGTGTACATTAATATATTTAACACTAAAAATCAGAAGGCTGTGGACTATGTTCTCATAAATAGATACTTTGATTTAGTTTCAAATGCAGACAATGCATTAAACTGTGGTGTATCGTGCACCTCCTGGTTTTGTGCTAGTTCATGGAAGATGCCCCTTCAGTATTATGGCCAGTCTTCCTGTAGTCAATATAATACCAGCTGAGATCTGCTGTGCAAAAACAACCACAAGCTCAACAGAATCTACCCAGATAACAACATTTAATCATTTCTACCAATGCTGTGGGTCAATGACTGGGTTTCTCTATGCATGACGTGTCAGTGGATCCAGACAGAACTCCTGCCTGTAGCTTAAATAAGATGCATTCTTTGAACTGGGTCATTGCTGAAAGGGCCAGTCTACTCATCCATTTAACACATGAATAAGTAACTAGAAGTACATCAGCTCCTACCTTTCCTTGCAGTTATTTCCCTTATTGTTATGCCCATACACACCCACTCTTCCAGTTATGTCTGTGCACTGTCTGCTCTCATTTAAGTTACATCACATGACAACATATCAATACATTTTTGTCCACAGAGATCAGCAACACCCCCCCCCCCCTTTGTTGTGTAGTTCCATTCAGATGTTTGCTCTTGAGGTGGACGACTTGGTATACTGTGGAACTGAAACTCATTTGTCATTGTGTCAGCCATCTTTACAACCTATTCTCTTCAGTTCCATTTTTTGTTCTGTCTGTCCCATCTGGTAGGACTATGCTATTAAGAGAGCTTGATACATTTTGCAGAAGGCACACATCTTTCCAACTCATCAGCACAATTTTGGGAGAAAAAGAAGTTATGCCCCAACCCCCACCCTAACAAGTGAATCCAGGGGCCTTCAGAATACTGCCCTTCTAATGTGAGCCATTTAAGCTATAGGCTTACATGGCTAGATTATTAGGAAATCTTAGCCTCTGCTCTTGGTCTATTTAATTTCTTTCTCCACCTGAGCTGTAATTTTGAATTTCTTTTAGTGGATAGTGCAGTATTTGAAACAATTACCAAACATACTTCATATTTCCTTGTATTTAGTTAGTCTTGGTCCATTCTCTTAATTATGGCACTGGTAAGTAAAAATTTGCCCATTGCTGAGCTCTGAAACATATCAGTTGTAACACTCTTCCTTCAGACTGTAACCATTTCACTGTTAAGGTCATGTACAATAGTAATTTCCTCATGTGTCTACCATTCTTAACCTTTTAAACAGCTGTATAGCCTGTAATCCATTTCTCAGTACAATACTTAAGGACACCTTACTACACCCAATATTAGTGAATGTACTCAAAATATCTAGTGGTTTTATTTAAATGACTGGTTAAAACCACTGTTCCTTATTCCACACTGTATTTTCATCCATACAAAATGATCCCTGCATTACCACAAATAAATAATATAGCTATTATCCATATGTGTGACACTTCAGTACTATTCAGCCCATGAGTGTCCCACAATGGCTCTGCATGACATTTAACATTTCTTTCTTTATGAATTTGTTTCACTCACTTTTAAATCTTAAGTTCCACTATAGCTCATATTCTTGTCCCAGGGTGATCATAGGTATTTTCAGCTGTGCCTTCTTTCCTTCTTAAAAGAGCCATAAAAAAATATTTCCAGGATGAAACAGCAGAGCAAGTGCTTAAGCTGCCAGTCACAGCAGAATGAGCAGATCAGGCGTGCAGCACAGGATATGTGACACCCCTGGCTGACACAGTGGGGAATTATTTCCATTAGATAAGAAATTCTTATACTTTTGAAACTAACTAAATGCCACTACTTCTGAAGCTGAAACCAAATCTGGCTTAGAGATGCTTACTTACATGAGCTTCCTTACATTATGATGGGAAATACATATCACAGTAAGTCATGAAAATTGTTACAGATAATATGGCCAGAGATTCCCAAAGCAAAAATATAGAGTATTCCTACTGCAAGTGAAATAAGTGAACAGCATAAAGGGGAACACTGTAGGAACAAACAGAAGGAGGAACTTTAGATGAAAACAAGGCCACATTAATATGCAGCCTCCATCTGGCATATGTAGTGCTCCTAATCACTTTAGGGATTTTACAGGTCTATCCCTTATGAGATTATATTAAATGTTATTCCAACCACAGAGGTATGAATGACTGACCAGAAAGTCTACTGTCCTCACTGTTTCCACTCATACATGGCTGCTATCTGTGCCCTTTTCTAGTCATTAAAAACAGTACTGTAGATAAGGGGCTCACCAAAAACGGCCATGTTGTGTTACTCATCGCATCTGCGATTGTCTTAATACTCTTAAGTGAAGTTCAGACCTTAGAGACTTAGTTACCACTAAGCTATTTACCTACCCTTATGCATTAGCAGCATGTTTTCAACACTTAGGTCTCATACTGTTTTTTTTTTAATACTGTGTGCGTGCTCATTCCTTAAAACAAGAGCTTCTGGTTTACTTAGCTGTACAATAAGGGTCTACCTGGTGTTTACCTGCAAGCCACTGACAAACATTTTTTCAGCTAGCCATTTATCAAAAATTAAATATTGAAAATGGTGACCTAAAAAATTAAAAAACATAAAAACACATTTTAGTGGAGAAAGCCCCCCCTACGTTGTATTCTCTGATGTGTGTTGGGGGCAACTCCCCCACCCCTAAAATTATACATGCAAACTTCACAGTCACACTACTGTGAAGAAAAGGGGAAAAAAAACATACCGCCTGCTTGCACAATACAATACATCATGGCAAAACTCACCATGACATTAAAGTCACACTTAAGCTATTCAAATACCAGTGCAGTGAACACCTGTAAGTTAAGCCAGCTATCTGGTATGCTGTAAGAAGGCAGTTATACTTTAAGACACATACATTAGAATAATAACCATGGAGTGATAAAAACAGGAAAAAGCATTGTGTCAGACCCACTATCTGAAGTCTGACACATGAGATGCAGCCCTTATAATGGATACATCTTTTTCCACAGATAGGTACTGATTTGGGTGGACATTTCTTATGCTTATGCTATAACCAATCACCCATCTTAATGTCATCCCTCCCCCCAAAAAATAGGGCTGCCTCAACACACTTTACATTAGCAGAACATGGGATCGCCATTCTTCCCTTTCCTGTAAACCCCTACTACCTAACACCATATTAAGTAAGGTGGTAGACAAGAAATTGATCACTGGAACCGATCAGCAAGCTAGCATTACATAGCAGGATACATGCTGTCATCAGGTACAACTTCTCCAACATCAGTTCTGTCACATGTCATTATACAGGTCTTCCTGTACAGAAATGAATATCTTATTCAATTTCATTCAATGGCATAAAGGATGACTCAGAGCATTTTTTAATGAAACAGCCTGTACTTCATACTCACTCCACATCCTCACCAAAACTCTTTTAACACAATAGATGGTGTAAACATCCTTATTCTGAACTTAACACAGTTACACAGAGTTTTATTTTACTTACACTATTTAATTCACTCATTTACCATTTATTGCCCCTTGCTTTTCCTCTGTCAAATAAACCAAAGGTTAGGAAAATGATTCCTGATTGCACTTTACACATCTTAGGTCTGAATGTGAATCCAGAAACTTCTGGCCACATACTGGACAGCCTCAAGTACAACAGATCACTACCTTAGCACTCCTTGATTGTTACTGAAGATGGCATTTTGTGAATATCAGGATTTAACTGGTTGTGGAAGAGATAAGAAATGACAAAATGTATTTCTGAATGCTATCATTATAAAATATGAAATCCTTCTGATATGAGCATGATTCATTTTTAATGATGGTTATCTTCAAAGATGGGTGCTCCAGTTTCCTCCCACATCTGAAATACATGTCAAAGATGAAGTGACCATTCTCCATGCACATGCACATGATACGAGTGATTGATTGTGTGTATGTGTGTAAATGCTGGGTGTATTTAATTAGATTTTTTTACATTTAGATTGATTCTGATGAAGTTCTAAGGTGATTGCATCAACGAATGAAATTGCCTAATCTATATAGGACTCCTTGGTTTGTCCAGAGGAACTTTTTTCTTTTGTTTGCTGCTTTTTTTGGTTCTATACTGTTGGTTTTGGAATTTAAGTTATTTAAATGCTACATACAAAGGAAGCTGATGTCGGGTTAGCACTAAGTTCTTTTACTGTTGGGTACTCTCTTCAAGCATATAAGAACTTCACTTCCTTGGCTAGAAAGATGTACTTGTGCATTGACTGGTGATGGACTGCTGTTAACCATAACTTATTAGGAAAACTCATTTGCGCTCTGGGAAATGCTGTCTTCCATCAGGTAGACACACCTGCCCATCTTATACTACACTTACTCTTTGGGTGAGTGCATGTGGCATTCTAAATATTAGAACAGCATGACTTCATGTAAATGGTACCTGTAGTTGACACCAGTTTCCAACAAATCATATAAGCTAAGGGAACGGCATGATTTAAATGGCCATCTTACATAGTAATTGTATGAAGAAAAACACAATGCAAATCGAATGTTGGAGTTGTAAGAGAATCACACAGGCTATGAAGAAAGCATATAAGTGTTAACTGCAAACTGCTAACTACCCAAAATTACACTTCCTGGTAACTTCTGACATTAATAAAAAAGAGGCCTTGTATACATATAAATAAGTTGCAGTGTAGAAATTTCAGCCTTCCAGCCTGACCATTCTATAGTAGCACAAGAAATCTGCATGTAACATATGGATTCCACCAGAGGCTTTTCCGCCCCTGTGTTTAGGGCATATACGGGGATATATTCACAAGAAGATTGTTCATACTCATTTCTTTCGACAAATAGATATTGATCAGGGTAAATTCATAGTAAACAAAGGTGCGTTTAAAAACAAATGAAGCAGAAGTGGCTAGAACACACATGGTCAGAGTTGCGGGTGCCATGTCTGACTCTAAACCAGTCACAAGTGGCGTCTCACAGGGCTCGGTCCTGGGACCCCTCCTGTTCGGTATATACTTCTCTAAGGTACAGGCAAGCACGGGAGGACTATGGCTAACCAAGTTCGCAGATGACTGCAAACTAGGGGCCATAATCGACTCTCTGGCTGACACAGACATCTTCCAGAAGGGTCTTACAGAGACAGATACCTGGTGTCAGAACCATGGCCTCAGGCTAAATGCTAAAAATGCATAGTCATCCCCGTTGGGAAAAACAAAGTGCCCACGAATTATCACATAGGTGGAAATCCACTAAGTATGGAAGATGTAATTAGGGACCTGGGGACCCAGGTAGATAGCAACCTCTCCTTTGATAACCACATTGCCAAAGTGGTTAGAAATTCCTTCTATGTAGCCCACCTAATCACAAAAGGGTTCACATCTAGATCAAGAGAGGTCATTATGCTCCTCTACTCATCACTCATTAGGCCCATAATAGAGTACAATGCCCCATTTGGAATGTACCTTATTCGACATCTGCAACAGCTGGAAAGGCCACAGAAGTACCGCACCAAGAGGATCATGGGCCTCAAACAGATGCCCTATGCAGCTCGACTAAAGAAACTCCAGCTCTACTCAGTTGCTTACCGCCTGCTCAGAGGTTATCTCTGCCTGACGTATAAGGCCATGTCCAACCCAGAATTAATGGACATGCTCCACCTTAAGTAAACCAAATCTCTGAGAGCCACACACTCCAGTGAATTAAACCTCAACAACACAAAAATAAACAGGACATGCTGGAGGGATAGATTCCTGCCCCAGAAACTTCCCTCGCTCTGGAACAGAATCCCAGTTTATGTTAGGCAGAGCACCTCACTAACACTACTCAAGAGAAATCTTGACAAGTGGATGGGAAATTGTAAATTCACCCCGTGGATCACTTCAATGGCCCTGCTTGACAGAGGCCCAGGAATCTAATTTAAAAGGGAGGCGAAAGCCAACACATTCTGGCTAGGCTTATAAATGCCGTTGGGCAGATATCTTAGTACCTACCTATGAACCTATGAACAACAATGGTAATTAAATAGCAGAGGAACAAACAGTTAACAAGAGTAAGAAATAGAATGTTGGCATCAATTAAATGCTAACTTCTTTTGCATCTAGTTTAGTTTTCAGACATATTAACCTCTGCTGCAGGACATATACTGAAAAGAGCTGATAACATCTACTAGTGTTATACCTAGTAGTATTACACACTCCCTGGAGCATGGCTGTTTGGTTTCAGCTTCATATTAGGGCATCCCTTTTAATTTCATGTCTACACACATATTTCAATGCTGTCCAGCCAAGTGCTGTAATCATTGCAGATTGTTAGCTGGGAATGCAAGAACAGCTCTCAGGTGCATAGACCTCCTGTGGGTCTGGCTGACACATAACTGGTATTGGAGCAGAACTGTACTCCTTGCAGTTGAAGATTCACATCTCATCCCAAGCATGTGTTTCCTCCTTGTTTTCAAACCACACATAAATAATGATGTCGTAGTGGACCAAAGATTTAGGCAGCATCGATTTCTGGAGGTGGTTTGATTGTTGCCATGGATTCCATAGATGTACTGTGTACAAGATAGTAACAACACATGAAAATAACATGCACAAAATATTCTAATTTAAGAAATAAGTACCATAAGCAGAATTTGTTCTGACACAGCAATCCCCGCATATGCAAAAAATGAAGCCCTTTAACTTACAAGTGACAATGAATGATCCTTCATTACTCACAGCAATAAACAAAATTCTTAAAGCAAACATGTACATAAAAGACAGCCCAGACAGCGTTCAAAGATAATAAGCAAAATGCCTTGGCGCCAAAGCAGCTGCCTGTACCACAGAGGTCAGACTGTGATACAACCAGAAAAAACACACATGACCACAGAACCCATGCTTACACATGTTTTATTGCAATCAACACTGGAATGTGTCACATTCTAAATCAGTGTCTTTGGATTGATGTGATGAAGTAACATTCTGTGTGACTATTTGAACACATTTTATTAGATTCCCTATCTTTTTTTTTTTTTTAGCAATTTCAGCCAAAATCCATGTCGATCTGTGATTTACTTATTTTATTTATTACTTGTTAACCAGGCAAATGGGCAGATATGAAGACCCCTTTCAGTCACTATCTGTATCCCAGAGTATAACATTCATTTACTCTCCAATTACCTGCTTAATCTTTTTTGTCCCAGAATCAATGGTACAAGGCTATAAATGAATCCTAAGCAGCATACTGACACAACACAAGGTGTACACACAATCACACACTCATAATATAACCCTGCAGTTAGTATGAAAGATCACTTCATCTTTGGCATAGATTTAGAATGTGAGAGGAAACTGATACACTTGTATTTGTGAACAATGATTACTTCATACCTGGTAGCCTCACTATCCTTCTCAATGTTTTCTAGCACTTAAACGCCGAGATACCAATTTTCTCATAAAGTACAAAATCTAAATATCTCTCCTTACTTAGAATTCATTAGGGTAAAAAGTATGGACTTAGCATTGGAAAGCTTCATCCTGCCTACAGAGATTTGCAAACATACAGTTATTTAAGAAACAAAATCACAGTGTCATAATGTTAACAACAATACAACATCACAAGGTTGGTCCACTTTACAGTCTAGACAATTATATTAAACTCTGTCTGCCAAAAGACTTTCCTTTGCAGTTTCTTGAAATGGTTTATTTTATTGGAGTCTGTCACCTGCCTATGCTTAGTTAGCCCAATCAAAAATCCATCTTTACTTTCCAGTTTCCATTTCACTTCTATTACACTGTGAAGAATTGATTTTAAAATATCCATTCTCACACACCTGCATACTAGCTGTAGCTCCTGTTTTCCACTTTTTTAATCTCCCCTTCCTTCAAGGAGTCATTTACTGAACATGATGTCTGGTATACCTCTCCAATGTTCAGAGTTTTGCCTCATAGTTTTGGCCTGTTCCTCATAAAACTTGTGGTTTTCTGGCAGATTACTGAATATCAAAGTCATTAAATATTAACAGTAAATAATGACAGAGATTTCAGTTTCAGATTTTACACCCTTCAGAAAATATATAATAATGCAAAACCTGTTATTCTAGCAACTATGTAACTTTATGGATGCAATATTCAATATCTGTCCCTATTTTATGGGCTTTTGTCCCCCATTATTTTGACTCTGTCCATATTTCTTGCTCCAAGAGGTTTAGAAGTATGATGCCTGGCTGTTATACATGTGGCAGACAGGAGGTATTTCCCATATTTTTCATTTATGAATTACTTATTTCTGGATTTGTTACTAGCACAATATTCCAGGCTTTCTAGCAATACATGTTATTCAGTGAAAGGATAGAGCCTTATACTCCTAATATATATTACACATTTTAAATTATCAAAATGATACAATTTAAAAATTCCAGATAACAGCAAGCAATAAAATTACTCCAAATTAAGCCATTTAGGTTAATAAAAGCAACCATCACTTTCCTACACCCAAGTGCCACCACATTTTTATCATCTATTTAAATCCATGCTTACTTCCCTCCCAACCACCTATTCCTTAAGACCCCCTCTTCTCCACATTCTACCTTTTAACTTTCATTCCCAGATCAACTGTAGTATCTTTCGAAGATACTCTTGTCCTAATTCCTTTATCCACTGAAACTTACATGGGAACTCATCTGATTTCTAACTCGTGGTAACTTGCATATTTCAGCCAGTGTTAAAAATCCAGTCAAATGTATATCTACCCAGTCTATGCTTTTCCACCTTTGGCATATCCTGCAGAATGAAGTTCACAGATAAGAAGAGATTCCCATAACCACATTCATGTAGTCCTTGATCTCCCTCCAAAATTTCTGTCCATTATGGCACAGCCTTAATGTGAGTGTCACAACAACATTTCCACTGTGTGACATTTACTGAATACAGTGCACTATGTTTCTGCATTCAGTGATGGAAATCCTTATCTAAGAAAAACAGCAAAACAAACATTAAAAGTGTGAAATAGTAACAAACATTTTTTACCCTGATGATCTGGATTAAACCAAATCTTGTAAAGCCTTTCTGGGTTTTTTTTGCTATTATGATTTTTTGAAGACCACACAAGTAAATATGCCATAAAAAGCATGTTGGTCATCTTAACATATATAATAGATAATATATGCAATTGTACAAATGTATTAACTCTACAAAAAGAATATCTGGCAGTTCATTCCAGAGTGTATGCCTGGTTAGTCTACAATTGCATCTGATGCTACAAGAAAAAATTAGAAAGGCTGTTCAAATGTTTTCTACATTTCAAGACCTGGCCAGTATTTCTACTTTGCATTTTTGCAAAGCCTTCATGGCTAAAAGTACTGAATCAATCCTTACTGATTAAGGTGACAGTGTACAATTTCTGCTTGTAAACTATATAACTGTCTACATAGTATACAGTGAATGCAGTTACATTTCCCATGTTGCTTTTCCAAGTACTGTAGTGGTTAAGTGAAACAAGTACTATAGCCTGGCATTGATAGGAAAAATGGGAGAAAGGAAGGCACACCGTAAACATTCCAAAACACACACACACACACACACACACACACACACACACACACACACACACACACACACACACACACACACACACACAAACACACACACACCAGGAAAAGCAATGAGTATGACTATGTTTAGATAAAGTAGCTCTTCCCTTCTCAATAAAATACAGAGTTAGGGTTACTGTATGTACTCCAGGAACTTTGGTAGAGCTCAGCATTGCACCTGGGCAGAATAAAACCATACTGTTCTGTGTTGTATAGTATCATATATAAGTACCATCAGCCTACTGACACTTACTTTGATGAGTCTGAATATACCTAGGCTACCTGGATATATATGCTACACATCCAACATCGCTGATGCAGACCACTAATAAATACAGTAGTTTGGAACAAAAACACCAGTTTCAAATGTGAAATACCTTTCCAATGCCAGGAAACACCTTATAATTTGTAAAACACAGGTTTATTTAGCACTTTCATCAGTTTATAACTTAAGACTTCATCAGAATAATTCTGAAGTCTAAGTTACAAACTGACGAAAGCGCTAAATTAACCTGTGTTTTACAAATTATAAGGTGTTTCCTGGTGTTGGAAAGGTGTTTCACGTTTGAAACTGGTGTTTTTGTTCCAAGTTTCTGTGTTTGGTTCCAAGTTTCTTTAAGTACAGTAGTTTTTAATAAAGAATGAAGTATAAGAATCAAATGTAAAAATGAGATTAACTATAGAAAGTGTCAATATCTGATACTGTCGCTGCACTAAGCATGTGCATCTGAAGGGAATGAGTTGTGCAGTTTTGCACAAAACCCATCATTTGTGTTACACACTTAGCCCAAGGTGAGGCTGTATGCATGAATGATGTGACTACATCTCATATGTGTTACACACATAGCCCAAGGTGAGGCTGTATGCATGAATGATGTGACTACATCTCATATGTGTTACACACATAGCCCAAGGTGAGGCTGTATGCATGAATGATGTGACTACATCTCATATGTGTTACACACATAGCCCAAGGTGAGGCTGTATGCATGAATGATGTGACTACATCTTGTTTTCATTCTATTCATCCTGAGTGCTCGCAGATTACACATCCTTAATTAACATGTCTTTTAGGTTCATAGGCAGGTACTAGGCTATTGGCCCTAGGGCTTATACAAGCCTAGCCAAAAAGGTACCCTGGCTTTCACCACCCAAGAAAATTATTTTCCTGTGCCCCTGTCGAGCAGAGCCACAGAAGTGATCCCCAGGGTGAATTTCCTATTACTCATCCAGTCATCAAGATTTTTCTTGAAGAGTGCTAATGAGGAGCTCTGTTTGACATAGATAGGTAGTCTGTTCCAGAGTATGGGAAGTCTCTGAGACAGGAATCTATCTCTCCAGCATGTTCTGTTTATTGTGGTGACAAGGTTTAGGTCCCTAGAGCATGTAGCTCGGAGGGATTGGGATTTCTTTAAGTGGAGCATGTCCAACAGCTCTGGGTTTGATATAGCTTTGTATGTTAGGCAGAGATCACCTCTGAGTAGGCGATATGCAACGGGAGTAAAGCTGGAGTTTTTTTAGACGGTCTGCATTGGGCATTTGTTTGAAGCCAGTAATCCTCTTTGTGAGGCATTTCTGCGGCCTTTCCAGTTGTTGTAGATGTCTTGTGAGGTACATACCAAAGGGGGTGTTGTACTCTATCATGGGTCTAATGAGTGATGAGTAGAGGGGAACAATGACCTATTTTTTTCTGATGAGAAACCTTTTGTGATGAGGTGTGCCACGTAGAAGAATTTCCTGACCACTGTGGCAATGTGATTATCAAAGGAGAGACTACTGTCCACCTGTGTCCCAAGGTCTCATCACACCTTCAGTGTTAAGTAGACTACCACCTATGTGGTAGTTCATGGGTACAGACTTTTTACCAAAGGGGATGACAATGCACTTTTTGGCATTGAGCTTGAGGCCATGGCTTTGACACCAGGCATCTGTCTCAGTGAGGTCCTTTTGTAGGATGTCCACATCATTAGGAGTTTCGATTATGGCTCCTAGTTTGCAGTCATCTGCAAACTTAGTTAGCCAAAGACCTTCTGTGCTAGCCTGTACTTCAGAGAAGTAGATACCTAACAGGAGAGGACCCAGGACTGAACCCTGTGGTACTCCACTTGTCACTGGTCTGAAGTCTGATTTGGAGTCTGCTACTTTCACAGTGTGGGTTCTGTCAGTAAGCCAGTTGGCAACCCATCTTGTGACACAGGGATTTATACCTAGTTTAGTGAGATTATCTATAATTCCAGAGAGGGGGATGGTGTTGAACGCTTTGGCGAGATCTAGATAGGCTGTGTGAACCACCTTACCCTCATCTATGGCTTTGGTGACTGCTTCAAAGAAGTCTATCAGGTTTAGGAGACATGATCTGCCTTTTACAAATCTGAACTGTGTGGGGTCCAGAGTTTGGAGATCTCCAATGTCTTTGTTTATGAGTTCCATGATGATATGTTCCATGGCCTTGCAGACCAGGCTCGTCAGGCTAATGGGGCAGTAGTTCCCAGGGTCTGTCATGGCTCCCCCTTTGTGGAGTGGGATAACCGTTGCAGTGCACCATTCAATGGGCACAAAGCCTGAGGTGAGGCTATGATTGAAAATGGTACTTAGGTGGGTTTGCCAGTTCATTCTGTAATTCATGTAGAAGGCAGTCTTGGATGTTGTCAGGTCCCATGGATGCTGTGTTCTTGGCTTTGGAGAGTGAGGTTTTTACCTGTGCAGCCGTGATTACAGGAACTTTGCATTCTTCCGGTAAAGAGATGGGCCCTTTAGGGGGTGAGAGGGGGGGGGTAAAGTTAGCACTGAACCTATCTGCCAGGATGTTGGCAATATCAGTTGGTTCTGTATATTTAGTGCCATTGTACTGTAACTCAGAGCAGATCTGAGTATTGCCATTGAGACTCCTGACATAGCTATAGAATGCTTTGTGGTTGTCTTTAGAATCAGTGCAAATTTGTTTTCATAACTAGCTTTGGAGGATTTTTTGAAGGATCTTAGCTTCTTACTGAGGCTGACCAGGGAGTTCCTCCAGTCATGGGATTTTACTCTTTTTTGCAACAGTTTATTTATTCTGTTGTTGAGTTTGTTTATGGCAGAAGACTACCAGATTGGTTTCCTTTTTCTGGAGGATAGCATCTTGGTTCTGTTAGGGATAGCATGATCCATGCACTCGTGTAAGTGCTTATAAAGTGCATTTGTGTAGGATTCAGCAGTTGTACCTCTATTGTCCATCTGCATGGGTGTCGTGAAGTTTGCCACTTCTGTCTAAAGAAGCATGAAGTTGGCTTTGGAGACATTTTTTACAGTTGTTTTCCTAATGGGGGGTGGGAGCGGGATGTGGATGTCTAGGGTGATTAGCTTGTGGTCGGATCTGATTGAAGAACTGACCTCTGGTGTGGAACACCGGTCGCCCATTTTGGTGATGACCAGGGGTCTAGGATATTGCTGCCCCTGGTGGGGGTGTGGATAAGTTGATCCAAGGAATTGGAATTGATGAATTCCAGAAAACATTGAGCAAACGAGTTGGTACATGAGTAGTTTTCCCAGTTAATGGTGGGGTAGTTGAAATCACCCATTATTAGGGTGCTGGGTTGTAACCTAATATTTTCCAGTGCATCAAGAAAGGAGGAGTGGGAATTCTGGGGCATGGTGGGGGGTCTGTAGCAAGCTACAATCTGGATTGCGATCTTGCCCAGTGTTAGTTGAACTTGGATAATCTCGCATGCATTATGCTGAGCAACTAGCTTGGAGGTGTGGATATCCTTAATGAATATGGACACGCCTCCACATTTAGTGTTTCGGTCCGGGTAAGGTGGCCGAAAGGTGTGGTATGAATTATAGCCTGGTAATGCAGGGGTGCTCTCTGGAGCTTTGAACCAGGTCTCTGTCACTGCACGGATGTCGATGTTCTCCATTTTAAGGAGTGCCTCGAGTGAGTGCATTTTGAGGTTTAGACTTCTAGCATTGAGTAGCATTACCCTCAGATTTTGCTTGCTTGTACCTGTTACGGTGGTGAATTTGTTATTTGAACCTTGCCTAATAAAGGCACTATAGGGGTGGCAAGAGCCTTTGCCAGTATCCAGAATCTCAAGGGCGACAGGTGCAGGCCATCTCTGGCAAAGCATCGTGGTCTGTCGATCATGTCATCTCAGGCAGACAGACACTGGATTCCCTTAGAATGACAGCAGAAGCTTAGCCAATTGTTAAAGTCAATCATTTTGTCCTTGTATTGTGGTATTATTCTGGGTGATGGCAGGATCCTACTCAGGGCTATGGTCATACCTGTCTGGGCTACAAGATTGGGGAGCTCCTCCATGTCTCTTTTCATGTAGTCCAGGGAGGTACAGCTCAGGTCATTCACACCAACATGGACAATGACAGAGTCATATTTGTACTTGTTGTGGCGTGACCTGAGTGCATGCATTATGTGGCAGATCCTGGCACCCAAAAGGCAGCTAACAGTAACTTTCTTCTTGTTTAGCCTGGTGAGTGGAACATCAGTGTGCCTGACTATAGAGTCACCTATGACTAGACTGTTAGGTACATTACGCCTTATGGGCTGTAGTTGAGTGGCAAACTGAGTATGTGGGCTATGTGTCATTTGGGTTGTGTTGGGGGGGGGGTGGAGGTTGCTTGCATTTCTGCTTTGGAGGTCTCGGTTGTTTGGGCAGATTTTTATGGAGAGCCTCCGTGAATTTAGGCGTGTGTTTTGTGCTTCTGTGTGTGTGTTTTGGTGGTGTAGGTTTTGAGGGACTATGTAATGAGTGTGGTGTGGTACAAGTGTTTACCTTCTCCTCTTGACTGTCTAGTCCAGTCTTCGGTGAAGAGAGCTTTGCTTCCAGTTAGGCTATATAAGTGCATCTCTCACAGGTCGTAGTGTTGGGTAATGTAATGTTTGCACAATGAACTGTTGAATTGTGCCAAGATGTAAACACTGCAAATATTGTGTAAACATCAAGACATTTCATATACTGTAACACTTGCTACAGTCTTACTGTACTTTTCTATCTCTCTCATTAACAACATTGTACAGAATGTACTGAAATTGTATGTTTTCTGCTCTATGAGTCCTGATTGCAAATGAAAGTGGTCAGTAGACCTGCTCGCTTACCAAGTTATCAAATGAAATAAAATAAATAAAGCACAGGTAAGTCATGCATTGTAAATATCATACAACGTTTAAGGCTCTTTTCAGCACTTCTGTGTGTAATATCTATCACTGTTAGTAGTGTTCCCTCCAGTCATTGACTGCTCTACTAGCAACTGTTTACTCTACATACAAAATGGCAATAAAAATGAGAATTTCATTTTCCCACAGGAGATGTCTGTGTGTTGTTACTGGATTTCTAGGTAGATATCGACCTCCAACAAAGTTCTTATATACAGTGAACAAAGACACTTAAAAAAAACACATGGAAGTTTCAGAAACTTAAAACAGGTATTTTGAATAGGCCCAGTATTAGGAAACATGCTTGAAGTAAAGAAAATTGTACAAAGAGATGTCAAGGGATGATACAATACTTTCCAGAGTATTGTTGGAAAAGGCAGCAAATAAAAATGCAACCAGATGTTTTTTTGTAAAAGGTCATAGATGAAATAGAAAAAAAAATGCCGGGTTGTAGCTCCTTATCAGAAGTGGAAATACTAATTCCATAAGACCTGACACATAAAAAAAAAAAAAAAAAAGTAATACAAAAAAAAAAAAGGAAATTCAAGTGTTCATTGACAAGTATTTAATGCTTCTGTTTTTGTTAGGGTAAGCTTTGCCCAACCACATGGAAGGCTGTTTATACATTCTAACTGAGATTACTGTACCTCGAAGAGAAGGAGGAATACTTAGCCCAACACAGACACACACACACACACACACACACACACACACACAAAGACACACACACACACACACACACACACACACACACACACACACACACACACACACACACACACACACACACACACACTCAGAGGCAGAAATACATAGAGGTATTTAAACAGACAGACACATACACACACAAACAGGCAGAAATAGATAGAGATGTATAGCCAGAGACACACACACACACAAGCAGAAATAGATAGCGGTATACAGACAGACACAGGCACACACACACACACACACACACACACACACACACACACACACATATGCAGACATAGACAGATGTATATAGACAGACACACACTCACACACACACACACACACACACACACACACACACACACACACACACACACACACACACACGCAGAAAT
>NC_056732.1:343396096-343428596 GCF_019279795.1 Protopterus annectens
TCTGCAGAAGGCAATTACTGGAGTAAGGCATTTTGTAAACATCCTTGGTACAGTAGACAACCAAAGGGCACAAAAGAAAATTGCTAATGATTATTTTCCGCTTCAAGTCTTAGGTACTGCCATATGTCCCGACTATAAGTATGTGGAGGTAGGCATCATTCAGGTATATGGTGACCAAGAAGGCTTGAGGGAAGAGGAGATGCAAAATGACCCACAAAGATTGCATTTTGAATTATAGCACTTTCAGAAACATATTTAGCCTTGATAACTCTTAACATTAGTCTCCATGGACTGTCTTTTCTTGGGACTAAAATTATCCTTAAGTAAAGTCCTGTTCCTGTGCTTTCTTTGTGTTCTAGCACTTTATCTCTCTAAAGCCCCCTGTTTTGGGAGGTCTATTAGTAAAGGTCTGTTCATACATTTTTGCTCTCTTGGTATTTGGAGAGTGCCTAAAAACCTGGGTCTTTTTATAAGTGCAGTCTGTATCCTTGCTAAGTTTGTTAGGAAAATGTCCTTTGTGTTTTTTGGTAGTGTGTGCTGTGATGATTTATGTTTGTCATAACCTCACTCCCATGATTGTGAGCAAAAATCATCTGCTTCTCTCTGTCAAGCACTCATCATGCTTTTAATAGTGTGTGTGTGTGTGTGTGTGTGTGTGTGTGTGTGTGTGTGTGTGTGTGTGTGTGTGTGTGTGTGTGTGTGTGTGTGTGTATGATGCCATGACAGCTTCTCTCACTTGTCTCCATTAAAGGGTACCCTGTCTCTGGCAAAAACCCATAACTACAGCCAAAGAAAGGACAGCTAATATCAGCCATATGAGTCCCCATTACTCACAGTCAGCCCTCAAGTACATAAGTTGTAAGTTGATCTAGGTTAATAGCTATAGATAGTTTACCGCTGTTCCAATGAGTCAGGTAATGTAATGAACTGTTTGTAGATACAATTATCCTTGTTCTTCACTTGCTTTAGATCTTCCTTAAGCAATTATGTTTAACAATATCTCCCAGTTTCATGTCTACTGTAATCTGCATGCACACTTAGAGGCTGTTGAAATGATGCTTCTTTTAAATGAATCAACTCTGTAAATATTTTTACAGTTGAGCACTTCAGCACAATGCGCAGCTTATCAGATGTAATCACACCAGGAAGCTCCCTGCACTCTACAGCATTTTTCTTCTTACTTCCCTCCTGGAAACAAATCTTCACTACAGTGCTGTATGTTTTCTTACAATGTATTGTTTGCTTGAAGAATTACTGACTACACCCATTTACATCTCATCTAAGGCTGACTTGCATATTTTTCCTGTACTCTTTATAATAAGGTCACTCGGACTTAAATGTTGTACCTCAGACTTCCTCTGTAAGTTTTTAGGTTCACCTGAGGTGCCTGTGCTGTACCTATATGATCTGTGCTGCCGCTGTACCACTTACTATTTTAGTCAGAGCAACATTCTGGCCTAGACATCTTATCATGTCTCACTAACATTAAAACACACTTACTCCTGTTACATGGGCATGGTGGTCATGCTGACATATAGGGTGGGTAAACTCGCTGACTGCTCTACACCATTTACTCTGGCAAGAAACTCCAGGAAACAAGTTAGTAATGACCTGGTGAGAATGACCTTGTGCAGGACCATAAAAATTATTTCTTTCTAATCATGTCTCTACCTTCAAACTGTGCTTATGACAGCAATGATTGACATTAGCTCTCATATGCCCTTACAGCTGCTGTATGCATTTGTGGCATGCTTCTGTCCACTTCTGTGGTGAAAGGGAGGGAGAGAATGTACCAGTATGGTTGGATGGGGATGGGGATTTGGATTTAGGGTTCTCAGCTACATTTAATCCCTATGTTATATGTTACATGTTATTAGCACAATGAAATAAACCAAAACTGATATACTAATAAAATGATTCCAGATAACTAATAGATATTTACATGTACACACGTATACACACACATGCATGCACATACACAAACATACACACACACATGGGTGCACACTGCACCCCACACACATACACACACATGCATGCATGCATGCACACATGCATAAGTGTTGTAATACAAACAAAGTTTGTGTGTCTGTGAATACACGCATACACCCACATACATATAAGCACTCGCATAGTTATATGAGTATAGATAGACATAAAGAGATGGACAGGTAAATATGCACACACATGTACATGCAGAATAAAAATACATGGGAATGTGTGCACTTTGTTACAGCCCAATGCATTAAAACTGGAACATGAAAGCACTGAAATAAATAGGACATGCTGGAGGGACAGATTCATAACCCAGAGGCTCCCTTCACTCTGGAATAAAATCCCAGTCCAGGTTAGGCAGAGTCCCTCATTGACTCTCTTCAAGAGGAATCTTGATGAGTGGATGGGAGATCGTAGGTTTACCCCTGGTATCACTTCTGTGTCACTGTCAGACAGAGGCACAATATACTAACCTCGAAAAAGGGCATAGCAAAATTATTTTAAAATGGGTGGCGAAAGCCAAACACACTCTGGCTAGGCTTATAAATGTCCTAGGGCAGATAGCCTAGTATGAACCTATGAACCTATGAAAAGCAGTATATTAAAACTGGGATATGAAAAGCAGTAATAAAGCATTAGTTCCCTGAATTTATCTTTCTCAGTAGTTGCAAACAAAGGCTGAAACTTTAGTGAACAGATTTTAATAGGAAATGAATTACAGAGCTGCATGTACATATGGATAGGCAGTCAGTCTAAAGGAAGACTGAAATTTGTACAGAATGCAGTCTGAAATCAGGGCAGTAAGGGCAACCTGTGTACACGTAGATAGACCACTTAATGCAGACCTATTCATTTTCATGTAGCCATACAAGTTAACACAGTGCAGCCTGTATGCATGTAACCAGATAAATTAATGAAGTGCAACTTATGCCCATGTAGCCAGGCTATGCATTAGCACAGTGCAGCCTGTATGCGTGTAAACAGACAACTTAACACAGTGCAGCCTGTATGCATGCAACCAGATAATGGCAGCCATTTAGCCAGGCAATACGTCAGCACAGTGTGGCTTGTATATAAGTTGACAGACAAGTTAACATAGTGCATAGCAGACAAGTTAAAATAGTGCAATCTATGCAAACTTAACCAGACAATAGGTTAATACACTACAACCTGTGTACATGTAACTAACCAACTTAATACATTGCAATATGTACCTGTAGTTAGACAACAAGTTCTCATAATGCAACCTGTGTACATGCACCCAGACAACAAGTTAAGACAGTGGAGGACAGACATCCTTTCAAAATTGCCTGCTGAGGAGATGAGTTTGTTCTTTTTATCAGCAAATTCAGTTCAGTTTTGTTTTAGTGAGACGTTTACAAATGAGGTTTCTCAAAACTATAGTTCTATGGTCCAAAATTGATGGTGTTCTTCAAAGGGTGGCCTTTTGAACTTACTTAAGGTAAAACTCAAGAGTGTTTGTAGATAGACTACCAGAATACATTAAAAACAGTATGTAAAACTGCAACAGCAGAACTCTTTGGAGGCAGCACAAAGATGTATAAAACTCATTTGGTTTCACATGTTGTGAAATTTGCAAGGGATCATAAGTTCACATTCCAAGGTTCAGACAAATTGGTTACTGGTCTTTGGAGGGAATGAAGAAAAGAAATTATTGCAGTTAAGACATCAAAATGAAATATAAAATAAATGCACAAAAGTTAAGGTTTCAGATGGCAATAATGCTGTTAATTAATAAGGAAAGGACATATTTTAAATGTTGGGAGCGACTTTTATTACAATGAGGCCTGAATCTTAGCAGTATTTTTAATATGGATTCCAGTGACATATATGAATAGGTATGCCCTGACAAAACATTAGAGGAATGTACAACTTTATTCTTGGAATGTGAAGCTTTGGTCTTTCATGTGGTTTGTTAGACATGCTTACACTGTTTTAATAAATCACTCTGCATTGTCGCTCAGTGGACAGTTTAACTGGATTGCCCAAATCTCCTTTTCTGTCACAGTCGTCTTATGTGGGACTAGCTGCCTTGTAGTTTTTTACTATAATTGTGGCTCTCTACACCACACAAATGTATGTAATAACCACTTCATTAATACTTGTAATATCTACCATAAACTGTTCACAGCATGTAATAAATACAGCTGTGTATTGCCACAACTAAAACAGACAGATGCTAGGATAAGTACATTCGAAGCAAATTAATGACTCCAGCTACCTACTTGAACTACTAGGACATAGATACCTTTTCTGCCATTAATTTGACTAGATATCACTCAAAATGGAAAAGAACTTCACAGGAACTAGTCTTTAAGTGAATTTGTATGGCTTGCTTGGAAGTAAAGCATGAATTAACAGCATTTCATGGTGTCTGCTTACAGTCTCTAACAGTTTACGCACTTCTGATTTCTAACCATTTACTTAACTGCAGAAAGCTTACAAAGGCAGCCAAAAGATGGGGATCTCACCTTGATGTACTATAAATGCATTACTCTCTGGCTATCTGCAAGCAAAAAAAAAAAAAGAAGAAAAAAAAAAGCAAGTCATATGAACTTTAACTGGAAGAAGTACTGAAAAGAATGCAGTTTGCATGTAATGGGTCTAGCAGTTCCCTTCTATCAGTCAAGATTGCTCAGCTAAGTAAAACATTCTAAAGTTGTGCTGAAAGCTCTCTCAGCCTACAAAAGTCGTTACTAAATGAAAGTTCCTTCACAGCTTCATTTAGACAACTAAGTTAATCAACATTTCCCTTCTCTTCACTAACTAGTCTTTCATAACTTTGTTGTTTTAATGGAATGCCATTAGACTTCCTCCACCAGTGTTACATACATGCCATGCTGCTATTGAGTGGAAGCCCTATGTCCCCAAGAAAAGTAATGTTGCACCCACGTTCATCAAGTGGCTGGTTCTGGCAGTGGATGTTACAGCTCTGCATACTACAATCAGCAACTCATTTTACAAGAGGCTATAGTTTATTTAATTTCAGCTTCATATGACTACTTTGAACTGTACCTCTGCTATTTCTAGGGCTCCATTTTACAATTCTGAGACCTGTAACTACAAGTCTCAGAAGTAAAAAAAAATGTGAGGAATGAGATTGTAAATGCCAACAATCGCAGTTCTCCTTTGAAATTGCTTTTGTGAAGGGAGTGTGCTGCCTTGAGCTGTATCCCCCCAATATGGGAGAGAGCTACACCTTGCACACTTATGAAACTGATTTGTACTAACTCCAAGACCTCCATACTTGGCAGAGAAGGGGATACTTTGGACTTAATATATAATAAAGTCTTCATTTTCACACATCCAGTCTCACTGTTGGGGCACTAGCACATATGACGTCAACATTTAAAACTGTTACCCCGTTACAGTTATGATCCACTTGCTGGTTCCATTATTACAAATGCAGCACAGCCTCATGCTAACCTCTAACTAGTTTAGAAGAGTCCTGAGATAATAATGAAATTGTACTTCACTTCCTTTCCATTTTCTAGCCAAGACTAGACGGACATTCCTATTTTTCAGGAGTAATCCAGGAGCTTTGATCTGGTCAGAACACTTACTTAAGAGTTAAACACTCAACTGACACTGCAGAGCTAAGACTCAGGCCCGCTTGTTGCATATTATCTTAATCCGCTGTGCTACATTCACAGTTCATCTGCCATACATCTGAACTTCAGCATACAGAGTACAAGGTAAGATGGAATACTTCTATTGGTTCACCTGGTGCCAGACGGGGTACTTAGAAAGTAGCATTAATTAGCTACTGTGAGAAATACAGTAAGTAAAATGTGAATCATTGCATAGTTCCATAAATGTTATTGAGTAGGACTTCCAAAAACATCATGGTATGCAGAATATTCTATGAATTACGAGCCATCTAGGGATCAGGCCAGTACTTTTGACAATTGCTTATATTGGGTAGTTATATAAAGACAGCTATTTGATGGCAAGTGAGGGTAAATCACACTTGGGTGAGAACTGAGATTGTGGTGCAGATGGGGAGTCCACTTCCTCTCTAAGGTGGAGTGATCTTAAATTTGATTTATGAAGTGAATGGGTGCAGGTGGGTTTGCCCCTCAAAAATAAAACTGCAGCAACTTTGCAGAACTGTCATTTTGCACTGTTTACTATGCATAAACAGCATTTACACAGATGTCCTCAGCAAATGTGGCTAGACCCAGTCAGTCATCTAAAATCAGATAGCATTGACATTTTTCTCAGCATGCAAGGACTATTTTTTGGAATGGGAAGTGATCTCGTGCAGTCTGGTTTCCATATATTTTTTTTTCTTGGCACAAAATGGGTAGTTTGGATGAGTGGAACAGCTGAAGTACCCTTTAAGTGGTTTGTGGAAGAGCTATGACCCATGTACACTAAACAAGACATGTAGGTACAGGTCACTTTGCATCTAGTGCTTGAGCTTAAATTTCTGACTGTGGCCTTCCATTTTCATAACGTGACAAACTGAGAAATATAGACAACAGTTACTGTTTGCACTGATTGATGGTGTTCCAAGAGTGACTTACTGAATTCTAACAGATGATGAAAACATGGTGCCTGGCAAACATTTTGAAAATATTGAATCAAGTGAGCATGTGTTGTCCTACAGCAACTCTCTCTCTTTCTCTCTTTTGTGTCTTGTCTCCTTAGTGGTGATTTGTGGCTGGCATACAGAGCATGAAAGGACACCCTAAACTTTGCAGCTATTTGCTTAGAATACTCCCCTGGTGATCTAAACAGAACATACCTGTCGAACCTACAGACATCGAAAACAGGAACAAAGGCCTTTGAAAAGTAGGAATATGCATATAAAAATCTGGACATCTAATTATAATATCCGAATATCAAATAGCACATAACTTTTACCACTTCCAGTAGGGATGTGGGATATTAGTCAGAAACACGTTTAAAAAACAGACTAACACATTAATGGAAAAATTAAGTACCCTGTCAGAGACAGTGTAAATTTTATAGACTTTAATGAACTGTATTGCAAAGTTAAATGTATTGCAAAATTCTACCACATAAGGTTATTTTTTGTTTCAGGAAAAAAGGAGGTGTAAGATGTGTGTCCTCTTTCCTTAAATTATTGTTGCCACTAATATGTTGATTATGCAGTATGGTTTTCTAAGAAAATCACATGTGAAGGAGGGGATTCAGAAAACTAAGTGAAGGGGTAAATCAAGTCTGAGAACAGAAACATATCACCAAAAATGGGGAGATCCTGCACAAGGGTTAATCAGGACTGAAAATAGGAATATTCCTCTAAAAATAGGGACAGTTGAGATGTCTGAGACTGAAGTGGACAGAACTTCAACAAAACCAATATGAATTATACTATGAAATAAACTTCCCATCTTAATTAAAGTCAGCCCATCAATTCATACCCTCAGGAGGAATTAGATGACTATATGGCAACCTGCAAGATACAACACAAGATTCAAAGCATCGGTAAACAGGCTTAGCAAACCTAAAAACCTATGAAACTATGCCAAACCAAAGAAGCATGTTAGACAAACAGCGCTATTAGCAGTGTAGATTATCCATAGGCTCTTGTTCCTACAAACACACCTGAAACTATTAACTAAAGGATGTTTATAAGCTACCATTTACTGAGAAGACCTAAATCTGCTTCTTCAGTGAATGACTCCTTTGGTGAGGTGTGCACCTCAGTGCTGTGAAGTACTGGTCTCACTATATACGCTGGACTTTATCCCACTTGTTACCATTGTGAGGCAACAATGGCATAAATATTGGGAAAATAAAAGCCTAAAACAGAGAACACTTGCTATAGTCCTTTACTATTGCTGTATTCTTTCTCGGACAACAAACATATATATGTTGGTACAAACTTTAAAATGGTCAGCATGCAAGTAGAATACATCCAGCCATGCTTAAAGTCACAGCTAGCTCCTTCAGTAATCCTGTGAACAGCCGCCACCACCCAATGCATGCCTGGGGACAATCTAAAGTCACCAGTCTGCCTACCCCATGTCTTTGGAAGGTAGGAGGAAACTGGAGTACCACAGAAAATACTCATGAACACATTGAGGACAGTGATAACATGCATACTCCAGTCAGAAGGCACCCCTGCTGAGAATCAAACCAATGAACCTCTTCCTGTGAAGGAACAAAGCTACCTACCATGTTCCTTTGCTGTACAAACAGATTACAACCATGGTCTTGTTGGGTCAATAAGTGAGGAATTTGAGGTAATGTCCAGGCTGGGCATTGAGACCAGTGCTGGTGGGGCCAGTCTGGGGCAATCAGTATCATTTTTGGCTTCTCCTGTCTGACCTTGAGGAGTACCTTGGGGAGGAGAGGCAGAGGAGGAAAGGCATATACTATTAGGTTTTTCCAGCTGAAAGATAGAGCATCCACTTTCCAAGCTTGCTTGTGATAAGTCCTTGTGCAGAATCTCTGTAGTTGGCAGATGTGAGGGGAGCCAAATAGGTCTATGCCCGGGCATCCCCAGTTCCTTGTTATCATGCTGAAGACTTGTGGATCCAATTTCCACTCGTGGGGATCCATTAGGTTTCTGCTTAGTTCGTCTGCCAGAGTATTTATCCTTTCTGGCAGGAATTGTGCTTGCAGATGTACTTGGTAAGTCAGTGCTGTGACCCACAAGTTCATAGCTAGTCTGCAGAGGGGGTAGGAATGCGTGCCCCCCTGCTTGTTTATGTACCACATGACTGTAGTATTGTCCGTCTTTATCAGTAGTTGTCCTGGATGAAGTTGATCCTTGAAGGCTGTCAGGGCATTCTGAACAGCTAGCATCTCTTTTTGATTGATATGTAGATGCATTTGACTTGCGGACCATGTGCCCTGAATACATCTTCCTGCCATATGGGCCCCCCAGGCATAATCTGATGCATCTGTTGTCAATGTCTGCCTGGCTGTGGGTAAGGTGAATGGCTGTCCCGTGTTGAGGTGACAGGCTTTTGCCCACCATCGAAACTCCTGTTGCAGGCAGGGAATGAGGGTAATTATTGTTTCCAGGCTGTGGCAATGTTGAGTCCAAACACTTTTCAGATACCATTGAAGTTTCCTCATATGCAGTCTTGCATATGGAATTAGCAGTATGCAGGATGCCATAAAGGCCAAAGCCTGCAGAATTTTTCTTGCAGATAACTGGGTCTTTGTTGCCCACATTTTGAAATAAGTAGTCAGTTGTCTGTGTTTGTCTGGCATGAGATAAGCCATCTGGGCAGTTGTATTTAAGCTTGCAACCAGGATTATTACCTCTTGAGAGGGTACGAGCGTTGATTTCTTTTCATTTACTGTGTACCCTAGACCTGTTAGTAATCTTTTTACAAAGGCCAGATGCTGTAGTGGGATATCCTTTTTCTCTGCTTGAATAAGGCAGTCGTCCAAGTAAGGATATATTTGTATTCCTCTGTCTGCAAAATGCAATTACTGGTGCCAGGCATTTTGTGAAGACCCTGGGTGCAGTAGATAAGCCAAGGGCAGTGCAGAGAATTGGTAGTGCATTGAGCCAGCTATAAATCTGAGGTATTTTCTGCATGATTGTCTGATTGGGACATGCAGGTATACCTCTTTTAGGTCTAAAGTCACAAGCCAAGCCTTCTTGCCCAGCACGAGCAGAAGCTGCTGCAGAGTTAACATTTTGAATTTTGGAATATCCAGGAATGTATTTAGGATAGACAGGTCCAGTATTGGTCTCCAGGCTTTGTCCTTTCTGGGTACCAAGAATAGCCTTGAGTAAAAAACTTGTCGCTGCTCTTGCTGTGGTACTTGCTGAATGGCTCTCATGTCCATGAGGGATTAAACTTGTTTTTGTGCCTCTGTCCATTGATTGCGTGGCAGGTCTGGCATACCGTTTGGCCTTGGCAGGGTGTGAAAGTGGAACCTGTATCCTTGAGAGACGATATTTAAGACCCATTTGTCCTGGGTGATCATGTGCCAGTTTTGTGAAAAAAGTGCTAGTTTTCCCCCCAAAGGGGCTGCCAGAAGATAACTGCTTGGTGCTGGCAGGGAAAAGTCATTGAGATTGTTTCCTGTATGGCTGTGATTTTTCCTCTCCGCTTTTGGAGGTAGAAGCACCCCCATTGTTTAGGATTGTATGAGTTTTGGGGCTGTGATCTGCCTCTGGGGCATCTGTATCTGCCTCTTTGTGGCCTGTCTGACACTGGAAAGGACCAATTCTTTGTAGGTCAGTTCCTGCTAAATCTGGGAGGCTGTACCTGTAAGAAATCCTTGACTGTTTGCATAGATTTAGCTTTGTCCTCCATTTTCTTCAACACCTCTTCTGCTTTAACACCAAACAAGGTATCATGTTGTAATGGAGCATCTAATAGTTTTGCTTTAACATGATCGGGCAGATTCTGTTCTTTTAACCAAGCATGCCTCCTAATGACAGAGCCTGTAACTGCTGCTCTGCAGGAGGCCTCTAGAGAATCAAAACCACATTGCAAAGCATGCTTTCTCACTTATTCAGCTGCATGCAATAAATCCTGCATTTTTTTGTTTTCTGCACAGTCTGAATTTACCAACATTTTCTGTTTAAGTTGTGACATAAGATATTGCTGATATTTAAGCATATGAAACTGACAATTTAAAGCTCTTACAGCCAAGGTAGCAGAAGTATAAATCTTTTTCCCCCATCTGTCCAGGGCTCTTGAATCCCTATCAGAGGGGATAGGGTTTTTTGCCGTGGAAGCATTGACCCCCCCCCCCCCTTGGGACCCTGAGAAATAGTTTCTGGGTCAGAAGCAGGGTTTTTATAAAGAAATTTATGAGAATCAGGAACCCTGTAATATCTGTCTGGCTTAACAGGAGCTGGAGATAAGGTGTCAGGAGACAGACCGGACTCTGAAAATACATCATCTACAATGTCTAAAACAGGAGGAATAGCAAGTGTCCTGTGCTGGGGTAATAAAAGGAAGTCTCTGAGCCTTTTCTTGGATTCTGTGTAATCTTGGCTCTCCCAATGGAAATGCTCCCTCATAGTATGCAGGGTCTCCCCAAAAGAATAATCCTCAGGAGGTGAGGCTGAAGGGATAGATTCTTCAGCATCAGAATCCTCATAGGGAGGAAGGGAAAATTCCTGTTCAGAAGAGGAATCAGAAGAAATGAAAACCTGCTCTGAATATTCATATTCTATCTCTTGCCTAGGCCTCTTATCAAGAGGGGGATGGGAACCCCTGATCAAAGTAATTAGGTCTTCGGCCATTTTAAGCATCTGTTTTTTTAGGCATGGAGGCCTGTCCAGGAGAATGCTGTACTTGTTTCTTTGTCTTTAGAGCTGCTTTAGTCTTTACCTTTGAAACTGAAGATGGCTTTACATATAACTGTGTAGGCCTGAAAACACCCTCAGAAGCCGATGCCTGCTCAGTGGATCCGGACCCATCTGAGGGAACAGTTTCCGAGTGTCCAATACCTTGAGTTTCCAGCGGCCTAGTTGGCTCCACGTGGGAGTTGGAAGCGGCCTGTGGTAGCAGGCGTCAGGGGCTGCGAAAGCGCCTCACTGAGAACCAGCGAACCGGTGACAGGCCTAACGGAAGCCTCGTCGTCGGTTTTGGACCTCGGATGCCTGTCCTTTTCTTTTTCTTTGCGGTTTTTATAAACTCTGGTAGTCAGCTGTTCTGACAGCATTATATAATTGAATCTTCTGCCAAAGTAATGAAATCCAAAATCGTACCAACGCTTAATAGTACGTTGGTTAAATCTAGCACAAAACCGGCAACTAGCAACATTGTGGTCAGAGCCTAGGCAAGGAATACAGTAAGAGTGAAAATCCTTATGAGGTATTTGCTTCCCACAAGAAATACAATTATTAACTTTTTCTGACATCGGTCTGGAGCAAAAAAAAAGTTTCCCCAATGGGGTACCTAGATTTAATGAAGACTTTGGATCTGAAATTCGAATTTGAAAATCTCAGGAGTCGGCCGACCGGCACTTGCGAACTGCTTTTGCTTCGGGCACCGCGCGGCAAGAAAGACTGAAGAAAATGGCATCGGCTGCATCTTTTATACCCCTGGCACACTGACGTCAGGGAGGAGGCGACAGCAACCGACGCCGGACCTAGACTTTGGAACTCAGGCCGACTGTGGGTAGCTTGCCAGCAGGATAACCCAGTTGTAATGACTGCAACAGTGAAACACGATGAACATCAAAGCTACCTACCATGTTCCTTTGCTGTCCAAACAGATTACAACCATGATAAGAAATAAAAGTAGCATTGCATCACATGATGTCACTAGGTTAAGAGGCTAATAGTATACCTTCACTGAATCATGTGCACTGTATTCATATGCACATACATATTCATTCATACAGGATCTGGTTCATACACTGTGTTTCTGTTTTAAAAATGTGAACTACAGATGTGATATGTTTATTGTATTTATTCTTTGCTGAATGGGTTAGTCCAAGAAGGCTAGTGGCCTCTTTTCAGAGAGGATTCAAGATGGTATTTATACTACTAGAGGAAATTGGGCCAGGGCATCCAGGAATTTCCCATACTCTTTTCGAATGGGTGGCATGGGATCTTTTACATCCACATGAGATATCAGCAAATAAAGCAGATGGGACTAAAACGTAACATTTCATTTGAGGCGCAGCACACTCAGGAGTCCAACACCCCCTAATGCAGCACTGCAGTATCAGCAACCCAATCACCTGGAGGAAGAGTAGAACTCACAGACTTATGGTCTTCTAGCACTAAACACAAGTGCACTACCTGTTGCACCACTGACCCAGACATAATATTATACTTGGTAACTGCTGCTAGAATTGAACTGCAGTCATTGTAGTGCATTCATCTGTACCTTGAATGTTACCATTTCTGATAGTGAGGGAGCCCACTATGGTAATGCCAGTACATCAAAACCCCTTGTAAGATCTGCAACAGCTAGAGGCATCTGTAACCCCACCAGCACTATTAGATGTTTCCAAGTGCTGAGCACAAGTTTCTTCAGCCATCTGCCTTACACAAAGAAACACCCATTGCTGCAGGGAAACAGACACTGTGAACTTTAAAATATTAAGCAATGAAACTAAATATGTCCTTGTGATATACCTATGTAATTCAAACACCTTTATGGCACGTTATGCTCTTTGAAGATGGAACCACAACTGTCTGCATGCATCCCAGACCCTGTGTATAATGAAAACATGTGTCTGCGTGTGTGTGTGTGTGTGTGTGTGTGTGTGTGTGTGTGTGTGTGTGTGTGTGTGTGTGTGTGTGTGTGTGTGTGTGTGTGTGTGTGTGTGTGTGTGTGTGTGTGTGTGTGTGTGTGTGTGTGTGTGTGTGTGTGTGTGTGTGTGTATGTATCAAAATGCATGTATTTCCTGCAACCACATAGAAGACCAATGTTTAAGTTATAATGCGAATTCTGAGCCATTGAAGAATCAGTAGCTCGCCAGCTATATAAGTTACAGGCTTTGTTTTTAATCAATAACCATTTGTTTTACATTCGTTGCTCTTCTAACCTTGTTTTAGTAGCAATTGTTTTACTAAACCTAAAAAGAGAATAAAATATGAGTAAGGGAACAAAACATATCTATAAATGTTCTTATCCACCTCCTGCTTCTGTTCACTCTCTACCTAATTTTTCTCTAGGTTGTACAATATCATAGCCAACTAGCATTGTGCTTGGCTTTAGTCTTCCTGTCTGAGTCGGCATCAGTTAAATTGTTATTAAACTGTGCTTTGTTATTCTTCTATGTACCATTCTATCTGTAATGGCTGTGTACTACCACAGAACTGCTTGTTGTAGCATTGGTAAGCTCTGCATATACACTGTATCAAGTTGTGAAATGTCAATACTTAAATTCATGGTGGGATTTCAGAAAGACTTACACTAAACTACCTCAAATTCTAGGTATAATTATCATTGTTCTCCAGACACAATATGAACTTTCAGCTTTCTGGGGAGATGTGGCACATGACATGAATGTGTGATATGCATGTGAATTATAAGACTGACAATAAATCACACTAATGCAGTGTATGCTGGCTTTCTTGACACTATGGTCATATATTTATATATCTATATATGGATAGCTGTACTCCTACACATACATATTTATCTATCTATCTATCTATATATATATATATATATATATATATATATATATATATATATATATATATATATATATATATATATACATACTCACACACACACACATATCGGTTATACATCACCTGAATATCATAAATATTTATTTTTATGCGTACAAATAAGCATACAGTAAGCAAAGCCAACATTCACTGCATTTTAATGCAATAAGTAAAAATCTGCATCGGCAGGGTCATAATTCAATGCACATGACACATTCATACATGAACACTTTTTGTTTCATTGCACGAGAAAGCTGGCAAATTGTAGCTTGCTACAGATCCCCCACCATGCCCCAAGATTCTCACTACACCTTTCTAAACATACTGGAAAATATTAAGATACAACCAAACACCCTAATACTGGGTGATTTCAACTACCCTGCCATTAACTGGGAAAACTACTCATGTACCAACACCTTTGCCCAACGGTTCTTGGAATTCATAAATTTCAATGTCCTGGATCAACTAATAGTACAGTTGTGTACACTTACCATAAATGTAGATGTTCTAGTGTACTCACTGTTGCAGTCATTACATTTGGATAATCTGCTGGCAGGTTGTCCTCAGTCGGGCTGAATTCCAAAGTCTTGGGTCCTGCGTCGGTTGCTGTCTCCTCTTCCATGACATCAGGTGGTCAGGGGTATAAAACATGCAGCCGACACCATTTTCTTTAGTTTTTCTTGCGCCCAATGTCAGGTGCCCCCAAGAAGGTAGCAATATTATATATATATATATATATATATATATATATATATATATATATATATATATATATATATATATATATATATATATATATGTACACATTATACATGCATCAATATGAACTTTACCTTCATCTACAAGCAAATACACCATATAGGTTGTAGAAGATAGAGAAGGAAAGATAAACTTCAGAATGACAGGGGGATGGTGGGAGGGTAACCTGGACTGCAACAGTGAATACACTCGAACATCTACATTTATGGTAAGTGCACACAACTGTACTATGTTCTTCATGTTTCACTGCTGCAGTCATTACATTTGGGTAGAATCTCAAAGCTATGGTTGGGAGGCTAGAGCTAAACAGCATTAGGTGCAGCTATAAGGCCCTGCAGCACTGCAGTGGCAAAGCCTGCCCTGGACTTAAGAGTAAAGAGGGAGTAAAGAGGCAAATGGTAATGCTTTGTAAAGGTGTGAACAGAACTCAAGTAGCAGCCTCTAGAATGTCTTTGGTTGGTGCCCCTCTGAGAAAGGCTGCTGAAGTAGCTGCAGCTCTGGTGGAATGAGACCTAATGCCCTTGGGCACAGGTTTACCATGGTGCAAGTAGCAGAAATGGATGCAGTGGCTTATCCACTTTGAAACTGTCTGCTTTGAAACAGCCTTTCCTTCTGATCCTGCAGCATATGACACTAGTAATTGTTCAGTTTTTCTTAGAGCTTTAGTCCTGCTCAAGTAGAATCTTAGCTGTCTGTGTATGTCCAAGCAATGCAGAATTCTCTCCCCTTTGTTCTGAGGATTTGGATAAAAAGTTGGCAGATGAATTGTTTGGTTAAGAGCCACACTGGAAACCACCTTAGGCATAAAAGTAGGATTTTTCCTCAAAGACACCCTGTCTGGGTAAAATATGATAAAAGGCTCTACAGCCATGAGGGCCTGTAGCTCTGAAACCCTTCTTGCTGAAATAATTTCTAGTAGCAGAGCTGTCTTCCATGATAAGAACTTTATATCAGCAGTACCAGCTGGTTCAAATGGAGGCAGGGTGAGCATTTCCAACACATAATTGAGGTCCCATGCATCCACAGTGGTGGTGCTGCAGTAGCGTTGTTGCCTCACAGTAAGATGCTGACCGGTTCGACTCTCAGTTAGAGCATCTTCTGCGTGGAGACATGCGTGAATGGGCATACCTTCATTGAAGGTTGTGCGTTAGGGCTGGCAACTCATCAAGTAAAAATCAACTGCCAATCATTAGTGGACCGGAGTTCTGCTGTGGCGACTCCTAACCGGGAAAAGCCGAAAGACACAACAACAACAACTGAGGTCCCATGCAGGTAATGGTGATCTTCTAGGATGCCTTAAATTTTTGGCTCCTCTAAGATAATGCTTTATTAAAGGATGAGAAAAGATTGGTGGCTCTGTATTGTAATGAGCTGAAATGGCAGAGGCATGGATTTTAATTGATGAGAAAGATAGGCCTTCGTCAAGCATCTCAGTTAAGTATTATAATATCTGAGGAATATGTGGTTCTGCTGTATCAGTTCCTTGTGCTTGATTCCAAGCACAGAATCTGTTCCATTGTGTCAGCATATGATTTTCTAGTACTAGGCCTTCTGGCTTCCAAAATGACATCCATCACAGCTTTACTGAGAGGTGTCGTTTGTATGATTACATGATTAGCCATGCTGCCAGGTTCAAAGTCTGTAGTTGATTGTGCAGGATCTGATTGTTTTGCTGGGACAGTAGTTGTGGTCTTTGAGGCAAGGTCCAAGCTGGGTATTGAGACAAGTTCCTTAGGATTGGGTACCAGTTTTGGTGGGGCCAGTCCGGGACAATTAATATCATCTTTGGCTTCTCTTGTCTGACTTTTAGGAAGACGTAGAAGAGGTAGAGGAGGAAAGGCGTAAACTGATACGTTTTTCCAACTGAAGGATAGGGCATCTACTTTCCATGCTTGTCTGCGATAAGTCCTTGTGCAGAATCTTTTCAACTGATAATTTTGAGGAGAGGCAAATAGATCTGTGCCTGGGCTCCCCCATTTCTCTGTTATCATGCTGAAGATTTGTGGATTTAGTTTCCACTCCTGAGGATCCATAAGGTTTCTTCTTAAATTGTCTGCCAGAGTGTTTTGTTTTCCTGGCAGGAACTGAGCTTGAAGATGTATTTGGTAGGTCAAAGCTTTGCCCCACAGCGCCATGGCTAATCTGCAAAGCGGGTATGAGTGTGTGCCCCCTTGCTTGTTTATATACCACATGACTGTGGTGTTGTCCATCTTTATCAGTAGTTGTCCTGGATGAAGTAAGTCCTTGAAGGCTGTTAGGTCATGTTGAACAGCTAGCATCTCTTTCTGGTTGATATGTAGATACATTTGTTTTGGTGCTCATATGCCCTGAATGCATCTTCCTGCCATGTGGGCCCCCCAGGCATAATCTGATGCATCTGTTGTTAAGGTTTGGCTGGCAGGGGGTAGAGTGAAGGCCGTCCCATGTTTTTGTGACAGGCCTTTGCCCACCATAGAAACTCCTGTTGCAGGCAGAGAATGAGAGGAATCATTGTTTCCAGACTGTGTGAATGTTGACTCCATAAATTTTTTAGGTACCATTGAAGTTTCCTCATATGCAGTCTTGCATACGGAATTAGTTGAATGCAGGATGCCATGAACCCCAAAGCCTGCAGAATTTGTCTTGCAGATAACTGGGTTTTTGTTGCCATTTGTTTGAAGTATGTTGTCAGTTGCCTTTGTTTGTCTGGTGTAAGGTAAGCCATCTGGGCAGTTGTATTCAAGCTTGCACCCAGGAATGTAATTATTTAACAGGGTACCAGTTTTGATTTCTTTTCGTTTACTGTGTACCCTAGGCATGCTAGAAGCCTTTTCACAAATGCCAGATGTTGAAGAAGAGTGTCCTTGTCCTCTGCTTGAATGAGACAGTCGTCCAGATAAGGATACATTTGTATGCTTCTTTGCCTGCAGAATGCAATTACTGGTGCCAGGCACTTTGTAAAGACCCTGGGCGCAGTAGATAAGCCAAAGGGCAGTGCAGAGAATTGGTAATACAAAAAACCTGCCTTGAAGCAGAGGTATCTTCTGCACGACTGTCTTATTGGGACATGCAGGTATGTCTCTTTTAGGTCTAAAGTCACCAGCCAAGCATTCTTGCCCAGCATGGGCAGAAGCTGCTGCAAAGTCAGCATTTTAAATTTTGGAATGTCCAGGTATGTGTTCAAAATTGATAAATCCAGTATTGACCGCCAGGCCTTGTCCTTTCTGGCTACCAAGAACAGTCTTGAGTAAAAACCTTGTCCTTTTTCCTGTTCTGGTACTGTCTGAATGGCCCTCTTATCCATGAGTGACATAACCTGTTTCTGTGCCTCTGCCCATTGAATTGTTGGCAGATCTGGCCAACCATTTGCCATTGGCAGAGTGTGGAAATGGAATCTATATCCCTGCGATACGATGTTTAGAGACCACTTGTCCTGGATTATTAACTGCCAATTTTGAACAAAAAGTGCTAATTTTCCCCCTATGGGTGCTGCCAAAAGATAAGTGCTTGGTGTAGGCAGAGGGAAGTCATTGGGATTGCTTTCTGTAGGTTTGCACTTTATCTCCTCCAGATTTGGAGGTGGATGTGCCCCATTGCTTTGACCTATATGAGTCTTGCGCCTGGTATCTGGAACCCTTAGGGCATCTGGATTTGCTCCTTTGAGCTCTGTCTGACACAGGAAAGGACCAATTTTTTGTAGGCCAGTGTCTACTGAATCTTGGTGGCTGCACTTGTAAGAAGTCTTTAACAGTTTGCATAGACTTAGCTTTGTCTTCCATTTTCTTTAAAGCCTCTTCTGCCTTAATACCAAACAGAGAATCATGCTGTAAAGGTGCATCTAACAATTTAGCTTTAACATGATCAGGCAAATTTTGTTCCTTTAACCAGGCATGCCTCCTAAGCACAGATCCAGTAATTGTGGCCCTGCAGGAGGCCTCTAAAGAATCAAAACCACATTGCAAAGTATGCTTTCCAACTTGTTCAGCTGCATGCAATAATTCCTGCAATTCTTTATTTTCTGCACATTCTGAAATTAACATCATTTTCTGTTTCAGCGATCGCATGACATGTTGTCGGTACTTAAGCATATGAAACTGACAGTTTAAGGCCCTGATTGCCAAGGTTGCAGATGTATAAACCTTTTTTCCCCATCTGTTCAGTGCCCTTGAATCTCTGTCAGAGTGGGTAGGATTTTTTGCTGTTGAGGCCTTAACTCCCTTTGGGCCCTGTGAAATGGTTTCAGGATCAGCAGCAGGGTTTCTAAATACATTTTATGTGAGTCAGGGACCCTGTAATATCTGTCAGGCTTACTGGGAGCTGGAGGTAAGGAGTCAGGGGTCAAGCTTGACTCCAAAAACACATCCTCCACAATGTCTAAAACAGGGGGAATGGCTAAAGGCTTGTGCTGAGGGAGAAGAAGGAAATCCCTGAGCTTTTTTTTTTCATTCTGAGAAGTCTTAACTCTCCCAGTGAAAATGCTCCCTCAAAGTATGCAAGGTTTTTCCAAATGAATAATCCTCAGGAGGAGATGCAGATGGAATAGACTCCTCAGCATCAGAATCCTCATAGGGAGGCATAGATAATTCCTGATCAGAAGAGGAATCAGAAGAAATAGAAACCTGATCTGAAGATTCATAATCAGTGTCTTGCCTAGGCCTCTTATCTGGAGGGGGATGGGTACCCCTGATCAAGGTAATAAAGTCTTCAGCCATTTTGATCATCTGTTTTTTAGGCATAGAGGCCTGTGCATGTGGCTCATGCATCAGTTTTTTAGTTTTAGAAGTTGCTTTTGTCTTTGGTTTTGCAGCTGTCGTCGGTTTGATATACAAATGTTGAGGTCTGAATACACCCGCAGAAGCCGGTGCCTGCTCAGCGGCTCAGGACCCATCCAAGGGAGATACATCCGTCGATCTAATACCTTGAGTATCTTGCGGCATGCCAGACTACACATGGGTGTCGGTTGAGGCCTGCAGTTCGAAGGTAGCGTGTATCAGGTGCTGCGAAAGTGCCTCATTGAGTAAGGGCAGACTGGTGACTGGCTTAGGAGAAGCTTCGTCATCAGTTTTGGATCTCGACTGCCTTTCTCTGTCCTTATCTTTGCATTTTTTATGTACTCCGGTAGTCGGATTGCTATTGGATGACATTTCTGGGTAGTTAAATCTGTTTCCAAAATAATTTGATGCAAAAATATACTGGTGCTTAATAGTGTGTTGGTTAAATCTAGCACAAAACCGACAGCCAGGCACGTTGTGATCAGGTCCTAGGCAAGGAATACAGTATAAATGGAAATCCTTATGAGGTATTTGCTTCCCATAAGTAATACAATTATTAACTTTTTCTGAGATTGGTAAAAAGCAAGAAAAATGTTTCCCCAATGGGATACTTAGCTTTAGTGAAGACTTCGGTTCTGAAACTCAAACTCGAATATTTCAGTAGTCGGCCGACCTGCACTTGCGAAATGCTTCTGCTTCGGGCACCGCACGGCAAGAAAGACTAAAGAAATGGCGTCGGCTGCATGTTTTATACCCCTGATGACCTGACGTCATGGAAGAGGAGAGGGCAACTGACGCAGGACCCAAGACTTTGGAATTCAGGCCAACTGAGGGCAACCTGCCAGCAGATTACCCAAATGTAATGACTGAAACAGTGAAACACGAAGAACATCCATAGTCCCACCAGGGGCTCCAATATCCTAGACCTGGTAATTACCAACATGAGAAATTGATGCTCCAAACCTATGGTTACCCCCTCATTTGTCAGGTCAGACCATAAGCTAATCACCCTTAACATCCACATCCCACCCCCACTGCCCAGTAAGGAAACCTCCATAAAAAACCTCTCCAAAGCCAACTTCAAGCTACTCAAGTCAGAAGTGACAAACTTTATGACACCCATGCAGAACTGAAAATTCGACTGCTGTGTCCTACACTAAAAGGCACTGTACGAGCACATCCACTCATGCATAAATCGTGCCATCCCAAATAGAACCAAGATGCTCTCTTCCAGAAAAAGGAAACCAAAGTGGTAGTCCCCTGCCATAAATAAACTTTACAACAAAAGGAAAAAACTGTTGCAGAAAAGAGGAAAATCCGTTGATGCAAAAAATTCCCTTACCAGCCTCAGTAAGAAGCTGAGATCCCTCGTAAAATCCTCCAAAACTAGTTACGAAAATAAAAAGTACAGTTTTGTACCTACCATAAATGTAGATGTTCGAGGATTCCATTGCTGCAGTCCTTACTATAGGGTATAGTCCGCGTCCAGTCGGCCCGAATACCAGAGTATAAGGCTGACGTCGGTCATGGCGCCTTAGACTGACGTCAGTACGTCAGGGTACTAATGCGCATGACCGACGTCATATCCTCAGTCTTTTCTTGCCCCAGATGTCAGAAGACCCTAAAAAGACAAGGCCCAAAATACCTGCACCAAAAACATGTACAATATATACAAGAATATATACAAAAATATAAGCATGTAAACTCACCTACACAACCACCCCTAAACACAGAGGGGAAGGTGGGAGGGTAAATTGGACTGCAGCAATGGAATCCTCGAACATCTACATTTATGGTAGGTACAAAACTGTACTATGTTCTTCGTCTTCCATTGCTGCAGTCCTTACTATTGGGTAGAATCCCAAAGCAGAGGTAAGGGAGGCTGGCAATTCATAAAGAAGTAGGAGCTGACAACATGCCTTGCAAAACAGCTGTGGCAAAACCAGCCCTAGACTTAGAGTAAATAGGAAGGTGATAATGCTTAGAGAAAGTATGCACTGAACTCCAAGTAGCTGCTTCCAAAATATCCTTAGTTGCCACCCCCCTTAGAAATGCTGTTGAAGTGGCAGTAGCCCTAGTGGAATGAGGCCTAATCCCAGCTGGAATTTCCTTGCCATGATGGGAATAACAAAATGCAATGCAAAAGCCAATCCACCTAGAAATAGTTTGTTTTGACACAGGCTTGCCCTGTGAACTCAAAGCAAAAGAAACAAACAACTGCTGAGACTGCCTAAAATCCTTAGTCCTGCTTAAATAATAACGCAATTGTCTGTGTACATCTAAAGTGTGCAAAATCTTTTCCCCTTTATTTTGGGGGTCTGCATAAAAAGTAGGCAAATGAATAGTTTGGTTTAAAGCCACACTAGAAACCACCTTAGGCATAAAGGAAGGATTAGTACGTAATGATACCCTATCCTTATGGAAAATCAAAAGGGCTCTACTGCCATAAGGGCCTGCAACTCAGACACCCTTCTTGCAGAAGTAATAGCCAACAGAAAAGCAGTCTTCCATGACAAGTATTTCAATTCAGCAGTAGCCATGAGGCTCAAAGGTTGTAGAGTAAGTTTTTCCAACACAAAATTGAGATCCCAAGCAGGAGTAGGAGCTCTACGTGGGGGTCTTATATTCTTTGCCCCTCTAAGAAACTGCTTGAACAAAGGATGCGAAAACAATGGTGGGTCACAATCATAGTGAGCTGAAATTGCTGCAGCATGAATCTTAATGGAAGAGAAGGACAAACCTTTGTCCAATAATTCAGTAAGATATTGAAGAGCCACACTCAAATTAGGCTCAGAAATCTCCAAATTCTTTGCTGCACTCCAAAATAAAAATCTCTTCCATTTTTCTGCGTACACCTTCCTTGTACTAGGTCTTCTAGCTTCCATAATCACATTTAAAACTTGTTGAGGAAGTTGAGACCTGCTGTGTTTCAACAGAGAATATGCCAGGCTGTTAGATGAAGAGAGTGAAGCTTGACATTGAGCAGATGACCGTCCTTCTGAGATAACAGATGAGGAATCAGAGGTAAAGGCCATGGAGGCTTCTTTACCAGACTCCGTAGTAGTGGGTACCAGTGTTGCCGAGGCCAATCTGGAGCTATCAAAATCATCCTTGGCCTGTCTTGTCTGACCTTTAATAGTACCTTTGGAAGAAGAGGCAGAGGTGGAAAGGCATACACATGAAGGTTTTTCCAACTGAAAGACAGAGCATCCACTTTCCAAGCTGTGTGATGAAACCCCTTTGTGCAATACTTTGGCAGCTGGTGGTTTAGTGGAGAAGCGAACAGATCTATGTCTGGAGTTCCCCATGACACTGTCAATTTCTGAAATACATGAAGATCCAGTTTCCACTCGTGGGGATCCATGATTTGTCTGCTTAACACATCTGCTAAGGAGTTCTGTGCTCCTGGCAGAAACCTTGCCTGAAGAGTTAGTTGCAAGCTTAGCGCAGTCTCCCATAAAATCATTGCTTGCCTGCATAGAGGATAAGAATGTGTTCCCCTTGCTTGTTGATGTACCACATGACAGTTGTGTTGTCTGTTAGAATCAACACCTGCCCTGGAAGAAGTAACTCCTTGAAAGCCATTAATGCAAACTGGACTGCTAACATCTCCTTCATGTTGATATGTAGATGCTGTAGTCTGGCAGGCCACTTGTCTTGTATCCACTTTCCATTTAGATGAGCTCCCCAAGCAATGTCCGAGGCATCTGTCGTTAAAATCTGACTCGCCTCTGGCCGGGTCACAGAGAGTCCCTTGTTTAGGTGACATTCCTGAGCCCACCACAAGAATTCTTTTTGAAGGCAAGGTATTATTTGAATGACAGTGTCCAGATCCTGGCAGTGCTGTGTCCATACATTTTTGAGATACCATTGCAGCTTCCTCATATGCAGTTTGGCATTGGGAAGCACCAGAATACAAGATGCCATGAACCCTAATGCTTGAAGGACTGTCCTTGCAGTCAGCACGGACTGATGAGATAGTTGATGGAAGTAAAGTGACAGACTCTTTTGTTTGTCCGGGGTTAAAAAGGCCATCTGGGCTGCTGTATTCAGTCTCACACCCAGAAAGCACATGTCTTGAGAGGGTACTAGACTGGACTTTATTTCGTTCACAGAATACCCTAGGCATCTTAGCACTGCTATAACATATTCCAGATGCTGTAGAAGGTCTTCCTTTTCTTGAGCCAGAATCAGGCAGTCGTCCAAGTAAGGATAGATTTGAATTCCTTGAAGCCTGAAGTAAGCTATCACTGGAGCCAGAACCTTTGTGAATACTCTGGCAGTAGATAAGCCAAAGGGCAATGCAGAGAACTGATAATGAGAATTTCCAGTTCGAAACCGCAGATACTTCCTGCAACTTAACCTTATAGGCACATGAAGGTAAGCTTCCTTGAGATCTAAAGTTACCATCCAGTGATCTTTGCCCAGCAGAGGTAAAAGTTGTTGTAACGTCAACATCTTGAACTTGGGAATGTCCAGATAAGTGTTGAGGAGAGATAAATCCAAAATTGGTCTCCACGTGTTCCCCTTCTTTGGTACTAGGAACAGGCGAGAATAAAATCCTAGGCCCCTTTCTGATACAGGGACTGGCTGAATGGCCCCCATCTGGAGTAACTGAGAAACTTGCTTGTGAGCCTCCTTTCTTTGTGGAGGAGGAACGTCCGGCATGCCTTTGAAAGGGGGCATTGTGTGGAAATAAAATCTGTAACCGTGGTGAATGATATCCAACACCCATCTGTCTTGAGTAATTAAATCCCAATTTTCTTTGAAAAGAGACAGTCTTCCTCCCAAAGGAGCTGCCAGACGAGAATCCACTGGCAGCTGAAAAGGCAGGTCATTGGGTCTGTTTACGAAAGGACTGACCCCTGCCCTCACCAGAAGTCTGAGCAGGTGAACTCCCTGATCTAGGCCTAAAGAACCTTGAGCCCTGCCCCTACCACGTCTAGACCTACCCCTAGACTGGGAATCATAAGCAGGATATGTCCACCCCTTAGCAGGCCAATTTCTACTAAACTTGGAGGCTGCACCTGCAAAAATCTTTAACAGTTTGCATAGACTTAGCTTTGTCCTCCATTTTCTTTAAAACTGCTTCCACAGGCGATCCAAACAACACATCAGACTGTAAAGGAGCATCCAAAATCCTTGTCTTAACATGCTCAGCTAAATTCTGATCCTTCAACCAGGCATGCCTGCGAAGAACAGAACTAGTAGCAGCCACCCTCGAGGAGGCCTGTACAGCATCAAAACCACATTGCAAAGAATGCTTACCCACTTGATCAGACACATGAACCAAATCCAGCAACTCTTTACACTCAATACCTTCCGCCAAAGCATCCACCTTAGATTTCAATTGTGAAAGGAGATAATTTTGATATTTTAGCATGTGAAACTGACAATTCAACGCTCTCATGGCTAGAGTGGAAGAAGTATACACTTTCTTTCCCCACCTATCCAAAGCCCTTGCCTCTTTAACAGTGGGTACAGGATTTTTAACCACAGAAGCTTTAACACCTTTAGGCCCCTGAGAAACAGTTTCTGGGTCCCCTAGCGCTCTTAAACAAATACTACTGAGCTTGGGCACCCTATAATACCTATCAGGCTTAACAGGAGCAGGAGGCAAAGAGTCAGGGTTCAGGAAGCCTCTGCAAAACATCTTCCACCACATTCAACACAGGAGGAATAGCTAAGGGCCTATGCTGGGGCAAAAACAAGAATTCCCTAAGCCTTTTCCTGGAATCAGAGTAATCCTGGCCTTCCCATTTAAAATGCTCCCTCATGGAATGCAGAGTCTCTGAAAATGAGAAATCCTCAGGAGGAGAAGCTGTAGGAGTGGAATCATCCACATCAGAATCAGAATAAGTAGGATACTCCTGCAAGTCTTCCAGAAGACTCTGAAGCCTCTGAACACTGTTCAAAACTGTCAAACTCGGTTCCACCCTAGGCCTCTTATCAGGCGGGGCATAGAACCTCTAATCATAGTAATCAAATCTTCTGCCATTTTAAGCATATGTTTCTTAGGTACAGAACCCGAAATGCTAGGAGAAGCCCCCACTGAAGCTGAACTAGGCCTACCTCTCAAAGAAGTTTTGGCAACAGAAGGAGAGGCTCTAACTACCTTGGGAAGAGAGGGAAGAACAGTTACCTGAGAAGCCCCCTCAGCTTGGCCTACCTCCTGAGAAGGCACATCCTGTAATAGTAAAGTTTCTGCCTGAGACTCCATGGAAACTCCTGGCAAGACCTCTGGCTCCACTGAGCCTTCTAAAGAACCGACGTCCGGGACTGCCGGTTCATCAACCCTAGGCTTCACTGACTTGTCCTTGCGCTTCTTGCACGAAGCGCGCCGGAGCATCCGGCGGCATTTTATAATTGCAACGCTTCCCAAACACTAACCTGGCACAGTCTAACCTCCTCTTAATAGTGCGTTTGTTAAACCTAGCACAAGAGCGGCAACCAACAACGTCGTGCTCAGGCCCTAAGCAAGGTATACACAAGGTATGGTAATCCCTATGAGGTATCTGTTTCCCACAAGAAATACAGTTATTCACTTTTTCTGACATCCGGTAAAATACTGAGGCAAGAAAAAACCAAAATGTTCCCAACGGGTACTTAGCCAACTCTGTTTCGGTCTGAAACTCCGGTTTCGGAAATATCTCAGAACGCCAACCTGCACTCGCAAAACTGCTTCTGCATCGGACCATGCGGCAAAAAAGACTGAGGATATGACGTCGGTCATGCGCATTAGTACCCTGACGTACTGACGTCAGTCTAAGGCTCCATGACCGACGTCAGCCTTATACTCTGGTATTCGGGCCGACTGGACGCGGACTATACCCTATAGTAAGGACTGCAGCAATGGAAGACGAAGAACATCTGCCAAAGATTCTGAAGACATCCACAAGGCATTCTATAACTATGTCAAGAATCTAAATGGCAATGCTCAGATCTGCTCTGAGCTACAACAGAATGGCATTAAATATACTGATCCCAAGGATATTGCCAATATCCTGGTAGATCAATTCAGTGCCAACTTCAACCCCCCTCTCACCCCCTAAATGGCCCATCTCAATACGGGAAGATTGCCAAATTCTGGTAATAACGGCCACACAGGTAAACACTCTCAAAAGCTAAGAATACAGCATCCATGGGACCAGATGTCATCCAGGGCTGTGTACTACATGAACTACAAAATGAACTGGCACCTCACCTAAGTGTCATGTTTAATCATACCCTCACCTCAGGCTTCATGCCCACTGAGTGGCACACAGCTACAGTTATCTCACTCCACAAGGGGAGATCCACCTTGGATCCCGGGAACTACAGCCCCATCAGTCTGATGAGCCCAATCTGCAAGGCCATGGAATGTATTATCATGGAACTTATAAACAAAGATATTGGCAACCTTCAAACACTGGACCCCACCCAGTTTGGGTTCATGAAGGGCCGATCTTGTCTCCTGAACCTGATTGACTTCTTCAAATCAGTCTCCAGAGCCATGGATGAGGGTAAGGCAGTCCACACAGCCTATCTGGACCTCGCCAAACCTTTGACACCATTCCCCACTCTGGAATCATAGATAAACTTACTGAGCTGTGCATTAATCCCTACATCACTCGATAGGTTGCCAACTGGCTTACTGACAGAACCCACAATGTAAAAGTAGCTGACTCCAAATCCAGCTCCAGACAAGTGACAAGTGGAGTACCTCAGGGTTCAGTCCTGGGACCGCTCTTGTTTGGCATCTACTTCTCTGAAGTACAGGCCAACACTAAGGGACTCTGGCTAACAAAGTTTGTAGATGACTGCAAACTGGGAGCTTTTATTGAATCCCCAAATGATGTGGATACTCTACAAAATGGCCTTATAGAAACAGATGCTTGGTGCCAGAGCCATGGGCTCAAGCTCAATGCCAAGAAATGTATAGTTATCCCCTTTGGGAAAAAACATGTACCCATGAATTACCACATAGGTGGCAGTACACTAAACACCGAAAGTGTGATGAGACTTGGGGACACAGGTGGACAGTAGTCTCACCTTCAATAACCACATCACCACAACAGTCAGGAAATCTTTCTATGTGGCACACCTCATCACTAAGGGCTTTTCATCCAGAAAAAAGGAGGTCATTGTCCCACTGTACTCATCCCTCATTAGACCCATTATAGAATACAACACCCCATTTGGTATGTACCTCTCAAGACATCTGCAACAACTGGAAAGACCACAGAAATACCTCACTAAAAGAATCACAGGCCTAAAGCAGATGCCCTATGCTGACCGCTTTAAAAAACTCCAGCTATACTCTGTCGCATATCGTCTACTCAGAGGTGATCTCTGCTTAACATACAAGGCCATGTCAAACCCAGAGCTGTTGGGACATGCTACACTTAAAGAAATCCCAATCCCTCAGAGCCACACGCTCCAGGGATCTAAACCTTGTCATCACAATAAACAAAACATGCTGGAGGGATAGGTTCCTGACCCAGAAACTCCCCAGACTCTGGAATAGACTGCCCATACATGTCAGGCAGAGCACCTCCTTGGCCCGCTTCAAAAGGAACCTTGACGACTGGATGGGAGAAAGGAAATTCACCCCAGGGATCGCGTCAGTCGCCCTGCTAGACAGGGGTCCAGGGAAGTAAATAGTGTGGGAAGAAATGACCAGGGAATTGTCATGGCTAGGCTTGTATAGACCCTAGGGCTGATAGCCTAGTACCAACCTATAAACCTATGAACCTATGAATCTATGACAGCTTATATGGTGCATGAAAACCAGTGACATTTGTAAATAACCTTGCCAAATCTAGTGGACTCCTTTAATTACTCCAAAACCTGGCTTATTGGTATGTCAAGACTTTTTGGGAAGCCTTCCTCACTTATATGGTCTAGTTTAGTTTTACCTAAAATTTGTGTTATATATTTAAATTACTTATGTTTCAGAGTTTTTTTCACCCATTTTAAAACTGAGTAAATAAATAGATAACAGGCTGAACTTTCTAAATGCATAAATGAAAGAAGTGGGTCTTGTAGCAATGCTTTGTTATAAATATTTTATATGCACTACAAAAAAAAAAAACAAGCAGCTTGAACTTTATTTTTATAGCATATTGTTACTTTTGCCCTTGTGGCTGAAAAAGATCTAAGATGGACATGTTTACTCATTTGCTAGGTTAACAAATAAACTAAAATTTAAATGAAATCAAGACTTTCAGACCATAGCAATATACTGCAAGGGCCAGTAAGGGAAGTTACTAGGAGCTAAATCCGAAAGCACAAGTGAAACCTTATAAGTTAGTTACATTTTCTGGAAAGTGGTTTAAATGTACTATGAAAGTCCTTTTAGCAACTTGCACTTAGCACAAATTGGAATCAGCGAAAAATAATCACTGACAACGTCTTCAAAGGCAAACTAAGACGCCAATGATTTGCAGTACTGTTGTTCTAAGTAATATGTACAAACAAAACACATAAAACTATGATGTCAAGTTCATGTTATATTATTGGGCACCACGTGCAGTACAAGACAGACAGACTAAAAAATCATAATAATATCACAACCGCAGTCCAGCCAGCTTGACATATACAAATTATAAAACAATACTAACCATCTAAAATGAAGCAGATAGTATAATACTGTAGGGAAGAACAGTATATAATGAATCACATCATCATGTTTTTTTTTTCTGGATGGGGTTGTTTATATATATCCGCCACGGAATCCAGACACAAAACGGAAGTTGTTTCAAAATGTAAAAATCTTTTATTCCAAACGAAAACAAGAAGAGTATCCACAAGCGCTTTCACTTGGATGTTCCAAGCTTTTTCAAGTTCCACTTGTGATTTGGAATAAAATATTTTTACCTTTTGAAACAACTTCCGTTTTGTGTTTGGATTCCGTGGCGGATATCTTACTTGCTTCTTGGTCTGTGGTTCTACATTTGGTTTTGTTGTTTATATATATATATATATATATATATATATATATATATATATATATATATATATATATGGATCTACGTTTTTAAATCAAAAGTACGGTTCATCGAACCGCACTTCCTCGAATTTACTTCAGTGAAAGTGCATTCCATCGAAAATGCACTTTCATAGAATAAAAAAACAAAAACTAACTAAAAAAAGTAAAATAACACACTAAACAGTGTTATGCAGGGGGGCAAGCCCCCCTGCACCCCCACACACATCCCCTACATTAATATTCTCACTCCGAGAAAGTACTACAGTGGGGAAAAGGGAATATTCCCTTACCCCTACTATACTACGATCTCAACAAAACTTTCCTTAATTGTACATCAAAAGTATACATTGATGTACAACTAAGGCAACATGCAAACTGCATGTTTTCCTTTTTATTTGTTTACTTTAGCGAAAGTGCATGTTCGACAAAATGCACTTTCGCTAAAGTAATTTCGACGAACCATACTGTCGATAAAATAAATAGGACCCATATATATATATATATATATATATATATATATATATATATTTTTTTTTTTTTTGCGATATAAAACCTGTTACAAATATACTGTCAACCACTCTGCCACTCTGTGTTGGTGATTGTATAATACATGCTCTATAGTATGTACCTTACTAACACATATATCTCCCTACATCCATAATCTTTTATTATATGCACACACACACACACACACACACACACACACACACACACACACACACATATATATATATATATATATATATATATATATATATATATATATATATATATATATATATATATATATATCAACAATCATACTACCTTCATAGGGGCATAAAGACAATACTAGGCAACTGATCACCAAATTGTGTCTACCCATGCAATCATCAAGAGTTCTACTTTGTTGGATCTGTACTGGTAACTTACTCTGTAGGCTGGGAATATTTTGAGTTAGGAACCTGTTTCTCCAGTGAGTCTTGTTTATTTGTTGGTGTAGACTTAGGTTCTTAGTGCAGATTTTTGAGGAGATACTGGTTTTGCAAAGAAAGAGAAGGTCAAATAAGACTGGGTCTTTCATGGCTCAGAAAGCAAGACACAGGCCACCTTGGAGTAGAATGTAGTAGAATGTAGGTGACTGAGTATAATGAGACTTGTGCTGATCCATCGGGATAGTTGAAAGATTAAAGGTCTTTGATTTTCCTTGGTGAGGTGTCTTTGAAGCCTTTCTATATAAGTGACATACTTTGATTTATACATACAAAAGGAAAGGAAACATTGTATTTAATAATGTCCCTAACAAGGGAAGAGTACAGAAGTGGGATTACTTCTTTGGATCTTGAAGTTATTCCTTTGAAATTAACTTGCCCAAGTAGAACGATTTCCTGAAAATAGTCCAAACATGTTGATCAAATGAGAGGGAATTGTCTTCATTAAGTATGATCATGTCTGTGTGAAGGGGAGTGCCATTTAAAATAAATGAGGTGGGTACAGCTTTTTTACTGAATGCTAGTGCACTGACTTGAAAGATGCATCCATTCATTTCCTTAGTTTCTCCATTCATTACTCCCTCCACTCCTTTTTAGTCTTCCAAATATCAAAGGTTTCATTTCTCAGATTAGTCTAACTTTCACTAAATACAGGAAATATATCTGTGTGAGGTACTCTCCACAAAAGTAGGTGACTGAATCCATTGAAATCTTCACAATAAACTGTTATTTGGGGTTACAGCCCTTTAAGGAAGTTGGTCTTTCAACTAAAATTTTACAGACATTGTACTGGTTTCTTGATTGGGTGAGTAGGAATGTGAACTCATCTATTAGGGAGCATAGCCCATGTTTCAGAGCCTTAACTTTGTAAAAGACTAACAATTGATCTACACACAACAGATGTGTCATATGGACAATCCCTAGTACAACAAACAGCAACATACTTTAAGGACAAGTTCTGCTACTAAACCAAGTCAAAAGTAGCAGACAGAAAAGACACATCACCCAAAATTGCCCTTCATGTAGACAAGGCATTTGTTACAGGCCATATTAACATACCCTCATGCAAGTACACTCCAGAGCCAGCAAGAACATACAGGAAAAAAGACACCAAATAAAAAATAAAACAGAACATTTTTCACATTTAGAAAAGATTTAAGGGACTTATTTGCTGTTCTACACTGGTGTTCTGATAAATCTATGGAGTAGTTTTACCTATGTCACTGGTGTTCTGATAAATCTATGGAGTAGTTTTACCTATGTCACTTGTAAAACTAACAAATATCACAGCTCTGAAGCATCACTATGACTTCTTGACCTGTACAACTGATGACGTCATGGTATGGCTGATGCAGTTACAGTCTCTAGCCCTTTGAATTCCATCTTCTGGCCACTGAACACTGATTTGTGGGTTACAAGTACAAGCCATTCACAATTCACAAGCTAGGAGGCAGAATTAGAAAGGCTAGAGGCCACAGTTATAGCAAGCATGAAACAGCTTTGCAAAACATGGTTTTGTGCAGCTACACTATTGACAGCTTTATAAGACAGGTACATTAAAGCTACACATGACTCCTGGGACTGGTGAGAATTATAAATAAACAACTAAATGCATATGTGTTTATTTATTTATGTATGTATGTATGTATGTATGCATGCATATACTTATTTATTTATGTTTGTAACTGATTGGTTGATTTGCAACATGACATTAACAATGAAAATTGGCAAAGTATTTCTTTGAAAGTGCAGTTGCCTTCATGTTCTGTTTGTGGTGCTGTGACCTCAGCATCATGTTAACATGTCTAACTAAAATCTTACACTATCTGTCCAGGATGTAGTCCTTATACATAATTAAACATATTCCAGCCATCTTTAAATGTATATTTATGCCAAATAATTCAATCACTGTATCTATTTTCATTATTTTCCTTATAAGAAG
>NC_056732.1:343433596-343576096 GCF_019279795.1 Protopterus annectens
GTAAAGAGGTAAGTGGTAGTGCTTAGTAAAAGTGTGCACTGAAGTCCAAGTTGCAGCCTCCAAAATATCCTTGGTTGGTACTCCTCTGAGGAAGGCTGCTGAGGTGGCTGCTGCCCTGGTAGAATGTGGTCTAATGCCCTTAGGCACTGACTTGCCATGTTGTGAATAGCAGAAATGAATGCAGTGTCCTATCCATTTTGAAATAGTCTGCTTTGAGATAGCCTTTCCTTGTGATCCTGCAGCATATGCCACTAAAAGTTGCTCAGTCTTTCTAAAAGTTTTAGTTCTGTCCAAATAGAAGCGTAGCTGTCTGTGTATGTCTAAAGAATGCAGAAGTCTCTCCCCTTTATTCTGTGGGTTTGGATAAAAAGTAGGCAAATGAATGGTTAAGAGCCACACTGGACACTACTTTAGGCATAAATGTTGGGTTTGTCCTTAGAGAAACCCTGTCCGGATGGAAGATAATAAAAGGTTCCACAGCCATTAATGCTTGTAACTCTGAGACTCTTCTTGCTGAAGTTATTGCTAGGAGCAGAGCTGTTTTCCATGATAAGAATTTTATCTCAGCTGTATTGGCTGGCTCAAAAGGAGGCAGTGTGAGTTTTTCCAAGACAAAACTGAGGTCCCATGCAGGTATTGGTGCTCTCCTTGGAGGTCTTATGTTTTTGCCCCCCCCCCCCCGAGGAACTGCCTAAGCAATGGATGTTAAAAAATAGGTGGGTCTGTATTGTAATGAGCTGAAATGGCAGATGCATGGATCTTAATTGATGAGAAGGATAGGCCTTTGTCCAGCATCTCAGTTAGATATTGCAAAATCTGAGGGATATTTGGAACAAGTGTGTCAATTCCTTGTGCCTGGTTCCAAGCAGAGAATCTCTTCCATTTTTCTGCATAAGATTTCCTGGTGCTGGGCCTCCTGGCCTCCAAAATAACATCCATAGCCGCTTTAGAGAGAGGTGTATTCTGAATGGTTACACTATCCTCCATGCAGATAGATTTAGGGTTCTGAGTTGGCTGTGCAGGATCTGATTGTTTTGCTGGGTCAGTAAATGAGGAATTTGAGGCAATGTCCAGGCTGGGCCTTGAGACAAGCTGCTTAGGATTGGGTACCAGTGTTGGCTTGGCCAATCCGGGGCAATCAGTATAATTTGTGGCTTCTCTTGTCTGACCTTTAGGAGTACCTTGGGGAGGAGAGGCAGTGGAGGAAAGGCATATACTGTAAGGTTGTTCCAGCTGAATGACAAAGCATCCACTTTCCATGCTTGTTTGTGATAAGTCCTTGTGCAGAATCTCTGAAGTTGGCAGTTGTGAGGGGAGGCAAAAAGATCTATGTCTGGGCATCCCCATTTCCTTGTTATCATGCTGAAGATTTGTGGATCTATTTTCCACTTGTGAGGGTCCATGAGGTTTCTGCTTAGTTCATCTGCCAGAGCATTTGTTTTTCCGGGCAGGAATTGTGCTTGTAGATATACTTGGTAGGTCAATGCTGTGTTCCACAAAATCATGGCTTGTCTGCAAAGGGAGTAGGAATGTGTGCCACCCTGCTTGTTTATGTACCACATGACTGTGGTGTTGTCCGTCTTTATCAGCAGTTGTCCTGGATGAAGTAGGTCCTTGAAGGCTGTCAGGGCATTTTGTACAGCTAGCATCTCTTTTTGATTGATGTGAAGATGCCTTTGGCTTGGGGGCCATGTGCCCTGAATACATTTTCCTGCCATGTGGGCCCCCCAGGCATAATCTGATGCATCTGTTGTTAGTGTTTGCCTGGCTGTGGGTAAAGAGAATGGCTGTCCCTTGTTGTGGTGACAGGCCTGTGCCCACCGTTGAAACTCCTGTTGCAGGCAGGGAATGAGTGAAATTAATGATTCCAGGCTGTGGCAATGTTGAGTCCAAACACTTTTTAGATACCATTGTAGTTTCCTCATATACAGTTTTGCATATGGAATTAGTAGAATGCAGGATGCCATGTAGCCCAGAGCCTGCAGAATTTTTCTTGCAGATAACTAGGTCTTTGTTGCCATGCTTTCAAAGTAAGAAGTCAGTTGCCTTTGTTTGTCTGGCGTGAGATAAGCCATCTGGGCAGTTGTATTTAAGCTTGCACCCAGGAATATTATCTTTTGAGAGGGTACTAGTTTTGATTTCTTTTCGTTTACTGTGTACCCTAAGCAAATTAGTAATCTTTTTACAAATGCCAGATGCTTTAGTAGAATGTCTTTGGTCTCTACTTGAACAAGGCAGTCGTCCAAGTAGGGATATATTGGAATTCCTCTTTGTCTGCAAAATGCAATTACTGGTGCCAGGCATTTTGTGAAGACCCTGGGTGCAGTAGATAAGCCAAAGGGCAGTGCAGAGAATTGGTAGTGCATTGAGCCAGCTATGAATCTGAGGTATCTTCTGCAAGATTGTCTAATTGGGATATGCAGGTATGCCTCTTTGAGGTCCAAAGTTACAAGCCAAGCCTTCTTGCCCAGCATGGGCAGAAGCTGCTGCAGAGTCAACATTTTGAATTTCGGAATGTTCAGAAAAGTATTTAGAATAGATAGGTCCAAAATAGGTCTCCATGCTTTGTCCTTTCTTGGTACTAAGAAAGGTCTTGAGTAAAAATCCTTGTCCCTGCTCTTGTTGAGGCACTGGCTGAATAGCCCTCATGTCCATGAGAGATGAAACTTGTTTTTGTGCCTCTGCCCATTGATTGTGTGGCAGGTCTGGCATACCTTTTGCCTTTGGAAGGGTGTGAAAGTGGAACCGGTAGCCCTGAGAGACTATATTTAAGACCCATTTGTCCTGGGTGATCATGTGCCAATTTTGTGAAAAAAGTGCTAGCTTTCCCCCTAAGGGTCCTGCCAAAAGAAAAATGCTTGGCATTGGCAGAGGGAAGTCATTGGGACTGTTTCCTATATGGCTGCGATTTGTCTTCTCCGCTTTTGGAGGTAGAAGCGCCCCATTGTTTGGGCCTGTATGAGCCCGGGGGATGTTGTCTGCCTCTAGGGCATCTGTATCTGCCTCTTTGTAGCCTGTCTGACATGGGAAAGGACCAATTCTTAGAAGGCCAGTTCCTGCTAAATCAGGGTGGCTGTACCTGTAAGAAATCCTTTACTGTCTGCATAGATTTAGCTTTATCCTCCATTTTCTTCAACACCTCTTCTGCCTTAACACCAAATAAAGTATCATGCTGTAATGGAGCATCCAATAATTTTGCTTTAACATGATCAGGCAGAGTCTGTTCCTTTAACCAAGCATGCCTTCTAATGACAGAACCTGTTACAGCGGCCCTGGAAAAGGCCTCCAGTGAATCATAACCACATTGCAAAGTATGTTTTCCCACTTGTTCAGCTGCATGCAATAAATCCTGCATTTCCTTGTTCTTAGAACATTCAGAATTTGTCAACATTTTCTGTTTTAGCAGAGACATTAAGTACTGCTGATATTTAAGCATATGAAACTGACAATTTAAAGCCCTTACAGCCAAGGTAGCAGAAGTGTAAACTTTTTCCCCCGTCTGTCCAGTGCCCTAGAATCTCTATCTGAGGGGACAGAGTTTTTGCAGTAGCAGCCTTAACCCCTTTGGGACCCTGAGAAATAGTTTTCTGGGTCAGCAGCAGGGTTTTTATATAGAAATTTATGAGAATCTGGAACACTGTATTATCTGTCTGGCTTAACAGGTGCAGGAGGTAAAGAGTCGTGAGACAGGCCGGACTCTGAAAATACATCATCTACAATGTCTAGAACAGGTGGAATAGCAAGAGGTCTGTGCTGAGGTAGTAAAAGAAAGTCTCTGAGCCTTTTCTTAGAATCTGAGTAATCTTGGCTCTCCCAGTGGAAATGCTCCCTCATGGTATGCAGGGTTTCCCCAAATGAGTAATCCTCAGGAGGAGAAGCTGAAGGAATAGATTCTTCAGCATCAGAATCCTCATAGGGAGGAATAGAGTATCCCTGTTCTGAAGAGGAGCCAGAGGAAATGGAAACCTGATCAGAGGAATCATATTCAGTGTCTTGCCTAGGCCTCTTATCAGGAGGGGGATGGGAACCCTGATCAAAGTAATTAGGTCTTTGGCCATTTTGAGCATCTGTTTCTTAGGCATGAAGTCTGTCCTGGAGAATGCTGTACTTGTTTCCTTGTCTTTAAAACTGTTTTAGACTTTGTCTTGAATGCTGAAGTTAGCTTGATATAAAGCTGTGTAGGTCTGAAAACACCCTCAGAAGCCAATGCCTGCTCAGTGGCTCCGGACGCATATGAGGGATTAGTTTCCGAAGGCCCAATACCTTGAGTATCCAGAGGCCTAGTAGTCTCCACGTGGGAGTCGGAGGCGGCCTGTGGCTCTGAGGTAGCAGGTGTCAGGGGCTGCGAAAGTGCCTCACTGAGAACCAGCGAACCAGCAACTGGCCTAGAAGAGGCTTCGTCATCAGTTTTGGACCTCAGATGCCTGTCCTTTTCTTTTTCCTTGCGCTTTTTATGAACTCCAGTCATCGGCTGTTCTGATGGCATTATGTAGTTAAATCTTCGGCCAAAGTAATGAAAAGCAAAATCGTTAAATCTAGCACAAAACCGACAACTAGCAACATCGTGGTCAGGGCCTAGGCAAGGAATACAGTAAGAATAAAAATCCTTATGAGGTATTTGCTTCCCACAAGAAATACAATTGTTAACTTTTTCTGACAATGGTCTGGAGCAAGAAAAAAGTTTCCCCAATGGGGTACTTAGCTTTATAGAAGACTTCGGATCTGAAATTCATTTTCGAAAATCTCAGGAGTCAGCCGACCGGCACTTGCAAACTACTTTTACTTTGGGCACCACGCGGCAAGAAAGACTGAAGAAAATGGCATCGGCTGCATCTTTTATACATCTGGTGCTCTGACATCAGGGAAGAGGTGACAGCAACCGACACTGGACCAAGACTTTGGAATTCAGGCCGACTGCGGGTAGCCTGACAGCAGGATATCTCAAGTGTAATGACTGCAACAGTGAAACACAATGAACATCTTTATTTGCATGATTTTCACATAGTTGTCTTAAATTGGCTCACAAAACAATTGTGATAATTTTCCTGGGGTATGTTCCCCATCACAAATTAAAAAGAAGAAAAGCTGGGGGGGGCTCATACCACATACAGCAAAATACAAAGCTGTTACTCCCTAAAGGCTTTGACTTTAAGGACGCAAGAAAGTGAAATACCTTCATTTAAATCATAGGGTCTGGTGGCATTTGTTCTTATCTGCCACTCGGACTCCTTACATTCTAATTTAATTTTCCATGGTCCCCCCTATGGTCTACATCAAAAACATCCATAACAAAAAGAAACTGAAGACATGGTCAGTGCACACTTGAATATGCTTCCACAAGCTGTTCCTACTATCTTGTTTTTTAATGTCCATTAAATGTTCGTAAATTCTGTTTTTTAAAGCTCTTTTGGTTTTGCCAATATAGAAACAGGGACACTAGGAAAAAAAGTGCTATGCAAACCACTTTTTTACAGTTACATTTTTAGGGCATAAAATTGTCTGAAATCCTTCTCCCCTTCCTCAATATAGGAACAATAAGAACAACTACCACATTTGGACATTAGGTGGGTACGCTTGCTTCCATTATTTTGTAAGAGTTCCCTTTCTAGGTAACTTTTCATGTTTCACTCCCTTCTGAAAGTGACTAATGGTTTAGCCCCTAACTTCTCCATGTTCAAGCCACCAGTTTGCAAGATTTTCCATTTTCCAGTAGTTCTCCAAAATATGCTAAACATCCCTGGCTTCATTGTTGTCTGTAAGGATGTACTCCTGGTTAAATTTTGTGTTTTCCACAGGTCTTATATTCACCTTGACACTACCAACGCCTAATAAGGGTACATAAAATTGGTGTCTAGTCTTTTTTGTTCAACCTCCTGAAAATATCTCATCCAAAAAATGGGGTCAGTACCCACGATTTGTTAACATATCCATTAAAATTTCCCCTTCCTTAAAAAAGGTGTCAGTCTTGGAAATCATCTTTGCTAAATGAACCAGTTCGCCTTTGACCAGTACTTTCTTCTGGCTTCATTGTTGTCTGTAAGGATGAACCTGTGGTTAAATTTTGTGTTTTCCTCAGGTTTTATATTCACCTTGACACTACCAATGCCTAATAAGGGTACATAAAAACTGGTGTCTAGTCTTTTTTGTTTAACCTCCTGAAATATCCCATCCAAAAATTGGGGAGGATCCCCACGATTTGTTAACATATCTATTAAAATTTCCCCTTCTTTAAAAAAGGTGTCAGTCTTGGAAATTATCTTTGCTAAATGAACCAGTTGACCTTTGACCAGCACTTTCTTTTGGTGCAAAAGATGCCAACTGTCAAAATGAAGAAAGGAGTTTGAATATGTGGGTTTTCTGTATAATGTAGAGGGAAACTAATGTTTGGGATGGTCAATTCTAAGTTCCACACTAAGCAGTTTATAACTTCAAAGGATTTAGGCATAGTAAAACTCAAAAGCTGAGCAGTGTTGTTGATAAAGTTGAAGAATTCATTTAGTTTAGACTTACTGTCTTTCTAAAAAAGGACTATGTCATCGATAAAACACCCATACAGGCTCCAGCAGTTACCAAATGGTGACTTGAACTAATAGTTATGTTCCCAATAAGGTAGAACTATGTTTGCAAAAATGGGGCCACATCCAGCCACCCATTGCCACCAGTGGCCTGCTTACATATAGTCCCTTCAAACCATATAAAGTTGTTTTGTAACACCATTTCCATAAGGGAGGTAACAGCATTCACCACCTGTCTTCCAGTTTTGTGTACTGGCAAAAATACAAGTAAAACCAATCAATGCCTCTGTCATGGGGTATGACAGAATAAAGGTCCTTAATATCAATGGTGACCAAAATTAATCTCCCATCATAAGTATCCCTGTGAGTCTTACTTTATCCCACAAATACCTGTAAATTGGTTTCCTTTGAGTAGATATTTTTTTAATATTGTGTCAGTAATTCTAGCTGTTGTATGGGTTTTGGGCCCCTTTGCATCTACTATTGGTTGCAATGGTGAGTCTGTCAAGTTCTTATGAATTTTAGGATTTTATTGTTCTTTTATAGTAAACAAAGTTTTTATTACTACCTTGGATTCTGCAGTGATTTTACACTGCCTTTGGGCCTTTTGAAGAGAACTGTGGTGCCATTCTTCCTCTATTTCCCTGCACTGGAATGTGGGTTTGGGCAGCAGTTTAACTTAATGGTTTGTCATTTTTGTGGAATACACTGTTCACCCAGGACCAGGAGCAGCAAACAATGAACAGTTGCAGGGTTTATGGAGAAACTCAACTCTAGTGTTGGACCTTTAACACAGCTTAACCAGCTGCTTACCCAGAAACTAGAAGGAATAAAAGCTGGAGTTAACAGTTTACACAGAACAGAAACCAGGGGTAACAGTCCTTCAGGGATTCCATTGGGACAAGGTACTGCTACTACTATTTTTAAACATTTTAATATACTGAGAGCAGAGAGAGTTTTCTCTAATAATTTTGGGCCTGGTTCTGTTCATGAGGGCCCTAGAGGGGACACTTTATCTGACTGGTTTAAAATCAACATTGACCTTGAATCTACCCCACAAGATATAGTACCAAATAATATCTCTATTTCACAGCAGTTAAAATATTTTGAGAACAAACTGATGAGATATCGTAAGTTACAGGCAGAAAACAGCTATTTTCAAGAATGCGAATGGGGTATTGTTCCCAAAGGTTTAAGATCTTGAAAACACTTCTGGGCTTGTTGAGGGCTCAGTTTTACACAACAAACATCTTGCACTATTTGAGAAACAAGGATTTGAACTTATGGAACTATTGATGCACCATAACCAGAAGATGATGAAACATCTGTGACTAGAAATTGGCCAGCTGGATACTAGTATTTCCAATTATTTGACTTTTAACTCCTATAGGGGAGACTACAACATGCTTTTCAGCTGGGTAAAACAAAACTCACAAGAGGTAAAACAAAGAAAACAAAAGAAGTTGGTCCATGACAGGACTGACTACAACAATAAGAAGGTTATCCTCCACCACCAAAGGTCAACTATATTATGCACAGCAGGGATTCCCCTATAGAGGTTGGAACTGAACAAGATAAATAATACCTTTCACCCACTTTGGATCACCCACCAGCCCCTTTGAACCCCCCTCCCACGGTGATCGGAGAGGATTTTGAACCAGAGGAGAGTATAGTAAGGGAGGTGGCACAGACAATATCACCAGGAAACTACATTCAGGAAATCATCACTGCCTCAGAGAGGGAGAGGACGTGTGAGGAACAAATAATTTCTAAAGGACCTGTGATTACTACAAACTGGAAAGGCGACTTTAAAGATTATAACTATATTTCCTTTGAAATTTCTATAGCACACTGCTCTCTGTTTGAAAATTCTTTAACATTTGTTCCGCTTAGAAAAGATACCTTAAATAAGACTACTGTTGATTTAAGGATGTTTACTAGAAAGTCTCACTGTTTTTTTTTCGCTAATGTGAACTTGAACACTGAACCTAAGAACATATATAAAAAAAATAGTGCCTTTAACCCACTCCCCTACACTCCACCACTTCACTCTTTGAAAAAATGTGTGAACAAGAGGTCAGGAAAACATTCAAAGGTAAAGGTGGATTGACATGGAACAATCTTGAAGAGGGTGAGAAAGCACCAACCAAACCATTAGATGTACGAATCCTGACAAAGGTGGGGGGATGGTGTTAATGGACCATACTAACTATATTAACAGGATGGAGACTATGCCTTTTTGGCCAGTATGAGAAGAGCTAAATGATTGAATTAAACGTTTCCTATAAAAATTGATTTGGCTCTGTATGATTTACTATAACAGGAGTTGATTACTACTTTTGAATTCAACTATATTAAGAATGAATTTCCATGGATCCCCACAGTTTCTGTGATCCCTAAAATTCATAAGAACTTACCATACCAATAGTAGATGCAAAAGGGCCCAAAAACATGCAACAGCTAGATTTACTGAAGAGATATTAAAAAAATATCATATCAAAGGAAAACAATTTACAAGGATTTGTGGGATATCTTAAATAAGACTCACAGGGATACTTATGATGAGAGATTAATTTTGGTCACCATGGAAATTAAGGAACATTTTTCTGTCATACCCCATGACACAGGCATTGATTGGTTTTACTTGTATTTATGCCAGCACACAGAACTGGAAGACAGGTTGGTGAAGGCTGTTAGCTCCCTTATGGAAATGGGTTTAAAAAACAACTTTATGTGGTTTGAAGGGACTACGTATAAGCAGGCCAATGGTGTAGTAATGGGGGCCGGATATGGGCCCATTTTTGCAAACATAGGTCTAGCTTATTAGTAACATAGCTATTTGTTCAGTTCACCATTTGGTAACTGCTGGAGCCTGTATGGGTGTTTTCCTGATGACAATAGTTCTTTTTTGGAAAGACAGGCTAAACTAAATGAATTCTTCACCTTTATCAACCACACTACTCAGTTTTTGAGTTTTACTATGACTAAACCCTTCAAAGTTATAAACTACTTAGATGTGGAACTTAGAGAACTGACCACCCCAAACATTGGTTTTCCTCTACATCATACATCAAACCCACGCATTCAAACCCCTTGCCTCATTTTGACAGTTGGCATCCTTTGCACCAGACGAAAGTGCTGGTCAATGGCCAACTGGTTCATTTAGCAAAGATGATTTCCGAGACTGACACCTTTTTTTTTTAAACAAAAAAAAAATACTAGACCAGTTTTATGTACCCTTATTAGGCATTGGTAGTGTCAAGGTGAATATAAAACCTGTGGAGGACACAATATTTAACCACTGGTGCATCCTTACTTACAGTAATGAATCCAGGGATGTTCAGCATATTTTGGGGAACTACTGGAAAATCCTGCAAATCGGTGGCTTGAACATGGAGAAGTTAGGGGCTAAACCATTAGTCACTTTCAGAAGGGATTGGAACATGAAAAATTACCTAGAAAAGGAACTCTTACAAAATAATGGAAGCAAGTACACCCACCTAATGTCCAAATGTGGTTGTTGTTTTTATTGTTCCTATATTATGGAAGGGGAAAAAGTAAAAGTGCAAGGATTTGGGAGAATTGTATGCCTTAAAAATGTAACTGTAAAAATGAAAAAGTGGTTTGCATAGCACTTTGTTCCTAGTGTTCCTGTTTCTATATTGGCAAAACCTAAAGAGCTTAAAAAGACAGAATTTACTAACATTCAAGGGACATTAAACAACAAGATAGTAGAAACACTTTATAAAGCATATTGAAATGCACAATGACCATGGTTTCAGTTTTTTTGTGATATATGTTTTTCATGTAGACCGTGGGGGAGGGGTGTGTGGAAAATTAAGTTAGAATGTAAGGAGTCAAAGTAGCAGATTAGAACAAATGCCACTGGACCATACGGTTAAAATGAAGTCATTTCACTTCCTTGCTTCCTTAAAGTCAAAGCCTTCAGTTAGTAACATCTTTGTGTTTTGCTGTATGTGGTATGAGCTCCCCCCCCCCAACTTTTCTTCTTTTTAATTTGTGACGGGGAACATGTCCCAGGAAAATTATCACAATTGTTTTGTGAGTTGATTTAAGACAACTATGTAAAAATCATGCAACTAAAGTTATGCGGGTGGAATTTTATTCCAAGGCAGTTTTAAGTTTCAATGATTTTTTTTTAAAGTTTGAAATTGTGACTTATTTTATTGTTACTATGCCTTTAAGCTGACTTGACAGTTGGTTACTTTGTATTTTTCCTGACTTTTGCATTTAAATATGGCCATTTTGTTTGAATCATTACTCTGATGAAGTCCCTTGATTTTTGGGATGAAAGCTCTAAGGTTTTATTGTTTTTATAATAAACAGTTTTTATTACTACCTTGGATTTTGCATTGATTTTACACTGCCTTTGAGCCTATTGAAGTGAACTGAGGTGCCGTTCTTACTCTTCTTCCCTACACTGAAATGTTAAGCACCTCCTGCTTAGGTTGTTAAGGTCAGGTCTTGTGCTAGGCAGTAAAATCTGCCTGTACTGAGTAGCCAGTGATAGCAACAGAGCAAAAGATTTGTTTCTCCCTACTGTCCGTACCAGTAATGTGTCCCTAACTTCCTCTAAAAACTTAGAAAGCTGCTAGAATAACAGGATGTGTGTTCACGTGCATTTTCTGAAGGATACAAAGTCTGACACTCAAATGTATGCCATTATTCTGTGACTTCAGTCCTCAATGGTTTATCTGAAAACCACAGATTTTATGAGGAGCAGACCAAAATACAAAGCAATAATCTGGACGTTCTGCAAAAATTCTAGACAGTTGAAAGGCATGAAAGAGAAGTGTAAACCACAACAGACTGTGTTATGTTTTCCTGTGTGACAGCATTCTCTAAATGTTTTATGGCTTTGAAAGACAACAAAACACGTAGCATTTTTCCCCCTGTAATTAGTAGTATGTGGAACAGAAAAAACTCCATGAAATACAAAGAGATATGATCGTGCCACCGATCATAACCTTGAATTAAGTGTTCTAGACATGGATGCCAAGATCCTTGTCATCCATATTGTACAGTTTATGACTGGCAACCTGATCATAATCCTGTATGTAAAGTGCATTTGCTAGTGTTAAAATAGACACTCTGTTTTTACATTTTTGATGTTTTCTTTTTTTTTTTCTGGGTGGCTTATTATGGTTACATTTTCATTTTCCTTTTACTTATTAGCATTCTGTCTGCTACAAATTTTATGTTAGACTTTAGGTTACTATTTTTACTGTGGTTAGTATATAGTTCCTATGCTAAATGGTAGTTTTAGACATTTCTTTGTGTGAGCTTTGCCAAGTCATTAATGATGCAGGTAGAGTGGTGATAAATAAATGTGTGATGACAAGACCAGAGTGTTGATAGATGATAAAAGAGAGGCAGAGTGGTGATAAGCAAAACACATGGCAGTAAAGAATTATTTAGGTCTAAAGTTTGGATAAATATACACAGACGTGTACATCTATCTGCATGTACACACACACACACACACACACACACACACACACACACACACACATACACACGTACACACACACACACACACACACACACTCACACACACACACACACACACACACACACACACACACACACACACACACACACACACACACACACACACACACACACACACACACACACACACACACACACACACACACACACAGGCTAACAAAGATCCAAATGGCACTGAGGCATTGGGCTTATCCAGTATTGAAGCTTCGTAACCAGCCCAGTCTTAGAGGATACAATATTAGGCTTTGCTGATGATGCTCCAAAAGTAGTATCTTTTCAGAGTTCAAGGCCATTGAAGAGGAGAGTGGTAATTTATAAAATGACTGAATGTCCCTATGAATAAGAGTCACTGGGCAAATAATACTCCACTCGGAAACACTGGAAGATTTTTGATTTTCCATTTCATTCACAGTCTCCTTTGACAGCTCATCTTTGTAAAGTCTAGCAACTTTATCCTAGTCCTGTTTTTTTTCCTAGTTCCCTTTTATTCATCTCATGGAAAAGGACTAAAATATAGCAAACAGTCATAAACAGAGAGACATATACTGAAAATCATGGTATAACCATATTGTATTTAACTCCTGACTGAAGACCTTGGAGAATAAACTTGAAAGAGTACATGACTGTGTGCCACTACTCAGAAGAAATTACTCTGAGACTGACACAGGATGTGATGCTCCTGGAGCACTAAGAAGAACTGAAGAAGCCTCTTACCAGCGTTGTTTTAGATGAATGTCTCACACTTTTGAAGGTTCTAATGAACATCAGCATGAGATCAGCTAAATCCTCCACAGGGAATACAAGACTGCTGACAAAACTTCAACAAGGAGGAAAACAAGGTAGGTGGGATATAACACAAATGTTATGATCTCCTGTTACAATAACATTCCCAGAAGAACATCTCATTAAATATTTGGAGAAAGGTTCATAAAAATCAAATAAAAGGTAAAGAAGCAAAACTTAGCTTAAATTAAAATATCAAGAATAGACCTTACTAGTAGTGTAAGAATGACTAAAATATTGATAAAATGATCAACAGTATTAAATGGTTAAGAAAAAGAAAAATATTTAGAAAAGTGTTGCTTCAATATGAATATGAGAGTATTAACTGCTTAATTAAGGGGCACATACATAAATGAGACAAATGTGCTTAACTTTGCTATCATTGTGAACTGGATCTGATGGGCTAGGTATTTTGATAAGCATCTAAAAGTGCAGTAGCGCTTGTATTAGTCACCTGGGAAGGTAGAGTTATTGTCTTACAGATAAGGATGAGGAAATCCAACAAAAATAATTTATGTTCAGGGAAACAAAGCCCGATGGACAGAGCAGTGCAAATCAATGATTCCTTTTGTTAGTATAACCTGATTACATATATGGGGAGGACATTTAAGCAGTGACATCAACGGAATTACCACATATTTCAAAAAGATTACAATGATACAAATACATACAAGAGATGGCGGACAAGTTTAAGTTACTTGTTTGCTATACAAAGACAAAGAAATGCTTACTTTTGTATCTAATTTAAAAGTGCAACAACAGATTAATACTTCAGGACTGGTGTAAAGCTACATTAAATGGCGACATGCAATAAATCTCTTGTTTAAGTCTGCATATACTAAAGGCAAAGGGGGAAAGGCTAAATAAGAAGCAACAGTTTCTATGACGGTTACGGGACAGAAGTTCAAAAGCATTCTGGAATATTTAATGAACCATTAAATGCTTTACAGTGCCATTGCTGATACAAACTTAGAGGGGTAGTTGTTCAATTTCTATAAAATATAAAAGAGAAAATAAAAAGGAATACAACATGTTATTTTAAATTGATACATAAGTTACACTGTTTGCAAAACAAAGATTTGTATCGGTATGTTTTTGAAGTAAAAGGAGCAGAAGAAAATCACAAAAGTAAGTGAACAAACAAACAAAAATAAACACTTGGTATACATAAAGAGACTATGAGATGTAAAACAACCCATAGAAGATGTGCTGGAAGCATTCTGAGAAAATAAAAAAAATGAATGCATGAACAAATGGATAAATCAACAACGAAAGAATGTCAATATATATTAATAAAAATAAACAAATGATAAGAGAAAAATTACAAGCTATGAATGTATGCATGACAAAGTAATGATTTAACGATACAGGAAGCACCAGTGGTGGAACTTTAGTGTCAAAATGGGAGATTTGACAAGATCTGAAAATCTGACAAAATACATTTGATTTAAAAAGGTTATCAATTTTAACTCCAACGACAGTAGGTTAAACACTTATTCAGGTTAAAAAGAAATTACTAGGGACAGGAAAGTTCAGGCAGCTGAAAAATAGTCAGTGAAGTATATTAGACACTAAAAAGTGGGTAAGGTAAAGGGTAAAGAAGAAGTAGAAAAACAAACACCAGAGAAATGGTGTGTTAAATAGATCTATTGATCAGTGTTCTGCAAGTCTGAGCTGTGTGTGATGCTTCTCCAGAAGACTGGGAGCAACAAAGTGGATGAAAACTATGGACCTCTACATTTAACATTAGCTAGAACGAAAACATGGCTTGGGAATAGGACACAGGTCTAGTGAAGAGTTGTGTGAAAACAGCTGTCCATCTTACTTCAATGCAAACAAGAAAAACACCCCAAGGTCCAGCTATCTTGGATTGGTTTAGACTAAGCAGTGGGGTACAGGAGCACACCCTCTGCATGCGAGGTGCAGAAAGCTTTTAGGCCCTACAAAAAAAGTCAATCAGGAATTAATCAACTGCATTTCATATTATTTGCTTAACAAAATGTCTGTCACATTCCTAAACTTGTACTCACACTGTAGAATCATATTTAATTATTTATACATTGTTGACCAGATTAATTCCATTAGGGTTTTGGGGGGATTGGATATGGTATTTATACTACTATGGGAAATTTAACCAGGGCATTGGGGAACTTCTCCCACTCTTTACAATAGGTGCAGTGGGACCTTTTACATCCATGCACGCTACCAACAACTCAAACAGATGGAACCTTGGTTTGAGATCTCATTAGAAAGAGGGAACACTCAGGAATGCAGCCCCCTCCCCCCATGCTGCACTGCAGTATCAACAATCTATCTGCCTGGTTTGGGATTCTGGCCGACCTCGGGCTGCCTGCCGGCAGGAGCACCCTACAGTTATGACTGCAACAGTTAAACACGATGAACATCCACTCCTACTGGGGAAAAACAGTAGGATGTCTAAAAACCTGAGAGATATAAGATCCTGGCAAGTTTCATGAATAGATATAGGGTAGGATTTCTTATTGTTGCAGTAATGCATAGCTCTCAACCAATCAGGGATAAATCTCAACAGAATCAGGAACAAATCCAGAAAAAATCTGGGACAATCAGGGACACTTTTAAAATATTAGTTCTATTAACTTGAGGCATTAACAAAATTTGAGTATGTGAATTGATATACATTTCCTGAAGTAAAATAAGTAATCAGCTCTTAATTATTGTCATTATTTACCAAGTATAATTCACCAGCTTTTTTCCAAAAGGCACCAGTGTTAAGAGGGGTTAAGAAGGACAGAGCTAAAATCTGAGTCAAAATCAAGGACGTCCTTGAAAATCAGGGACAGTTGAGAGGTATGCATTGATGTGAGGATGGCTATTCTGTCTATCAGCTCTGGGATAGCCTAATACCACAGCTGACTGGGGAGTTTACACAATATATAGCCTTCATATCTAAAAATCACAAATCCAGGATCCATTGCACACAGGTACAATCCCAACCACTTCAGGGGCAAAGTCACTTAGACAATACTGAGTTGGGTCATACATGTGTAGAGATTCCAACTTTGAGAAGAAAAGAGTTTAAACTAAATTAGCATTCAGAAGTTGTGGCACAAGAGATGCTGGAAGGGGGGCCTTATTGCTTCCTTCCCTCCCTCTTGCTTAATTGTGAAATACTGTTCTATGGAATAAATAAGTTCTGCACTGAGTGGCATAGCTGAACCCGTCTGCTAAAAGGGATTATCAAGTTAAATTACAACTTTCTCACTCTTTATCCATTACTTTATGCAGGTTCTACTAAGCTTTCAGTCCAGATGGATAGAGAAGATCAAAATAATTGCCCTCAATTGACTTAATTCAGTCCAGTTCAAACTTTTCTCCCCAGAACAGCTAGGTAGCTGGAAACTTTCCATCGTAAAAGGGATATCTTCTGTCCTCTACAGTTTCTATGACTTTTAGGAACATGACCTCATGTCCAGCTGACTTGGACAAAATTCTTGACCTACTCATAGATTTCCTCTAGACATCTAGAATATACTTCTACATTATCATTCATTCCAGGTCATCTTACTTGACCACTTCAGTCTTTGACTGCATCACTCTAGTGTGGAAATTTGTTGTCCAGATGTCTTCAGACACTTTAATGTTAGGTGCCCTGCTCACTGTCTCATTTCTTCCTTGCCTACACATAATCTCTTGCCTTCAGTGGTATTATAACCAGTCATGAAAAGTAACTTTTCTTAACAATGCATTCCCTATGTATTTGTCCAGGTCTGTTTCTTTCATTGAGTTTACAACTCTACTGCCATGTTTTATCTGGTCTTTGCTAGAGTTTAATGGAATGATAGCCACTTACTCTTCAGATTTAAAACTGCAAGAGCTGTTACACATGCAGCTACATGGACACACACACACACACACACACACACACACACACACACACACACACACACACACACACACACACACGCACACACACACCAGGAAAAAATAAGTACAGACTAAAAAAAACTAATGAAATAAGCTTTACTTTAGGACCTTCTATATAACTCTAGACTTCAAAACATTGACAACTAATTTGCGAAACATTCTACAGTAAACCTTCTCTCATTCTTCCCAGTCAGTTAAGTCTCTTCTTTTCACATTCTTAGTCATCAGCTGCAAGAGACAGATGGAGGGGGATGAGAGAGAGATACACATTAATGGGCTAGACATGCAGAAATTATGAAGTTAAAAATAAATTGTCCAAAAAGTACATAAAAATATAATACCAATTTCAACAGTGGCACACCTTTGTTCAATGCATGGTCATAGCCAAGCAAGGACTTGAATGGCACAATCTACTATTTTCTGATGCCCTACCTCCTATCTGGTAGTACTAGCATAAACACAAAATGGGGCTGAGAGGTAATGAATGAACACCTCTCATCTGGTAGTACCAGCAGAGACACAAAATGGGACTGAGAGGTAGTGAATGAACACCCATCATCTGGTAGTGAATGAACACCCATCATTTGGTAGTACCAGCAGAGAAACAAAATGAGGCTGAGAGGTAGTGAATGGTCAAAACCTGGTCCATGGGGTATTAATTTATTTTATTACTTATTGGCATTTGATTACTGGAATAGTCCCCTGGGCTATCAAAGACCATTTTCAGTGGAGGCCCGGGGAGAAAAGCTCCAAGTACATGTTATAGACTTGAAGAATTAAAATAAGTTGTATAGATAGGTGACCATCACAGTTTCCATACATATACAGTTAAAAACATGAAATTACATAAAAAATAGACAGATCATATAGTTAAAATGGTTTATCATCAGAAGGTCAAATCTGACCCCATTGAATGATGGGATCATCGACCCACTTCCGCGAAACCGACAGTGTCAAAATACGACTCGCCGTAATCCTTGGAATGGGCTTTAACAGGGGTCGAGATGGGGGCAAGATTCACACTTCGACAATGTTGGGTTCGACACTGTCGCCGTTCGACCTCCAGACTTCGACTGAAGTGGGTTCAACTGAACCCACTTTGACCTTCTGATTGTCACCCGTTAAAACATAATTGTATATAAAAAAAAATGTAACAGTGTTGAATAGATCATTTATATAAAAGGCATTGTTTTAGGCAGTTATCGTGTTCACTTTTGTCTGAGTCTAAGCAATAGATGAGTTGAAGTGATAGATAGAAGGTAGGAGTAGAGTTAGTAGGAAGGGGTGGCTAAGGAGTAGGCAGACGTCAAGTCTTGAAGGAAGGGGATGTTGAGCAGTCACAGCTCCAAATGGAAGATAGGTAATTGTGTAATGCAGTTTTAAAAGTCGCAATGAGTCAATCTGAGAGTTATTGGAAGAAAGTTCCACTTTTTGGCAATGGTATAGGAATATAGTAGTTGGCCAACTGGTTTATGAATCTGTAGAAGATGTTGGTTTCCAGATCTAAGTGATCTTTTGGGTGGGTAGCTCATGAAAAGAGAGTAGAGGGCAGGGCATAGTTTATATACAATTTTGTATGCTGTTATTAACTGTATGTTGGAGAGATAGTGTGGTAACTCGAACCAGTTTAGAGAGTGTAATGCTGCACAGCAGTGGGTAGAATAGGAGGAGTTTGTTGCAAACTGAGCAATTTTATTGTGGCAGGTTTCTAGTTTGGATTTTAGGTTGGAAGGTAGGTTAGTGAGTAATGGAGCACCATAGGTTAGAGAAGGTAAAAGGTAGATGATGGCTAGGGTCTTTTTAGTAATGAGGGTAAGAAAGTGTTTATACCTATATAGTAAGCCCAATTTTTGGTGGGATTTTTTAATGTTGTGTCTGACATGAAGATCAAATTTGAGTTGTTTAACTATTATAACACCTAATAGTTTAGTATGGGAGACTATTTCAATTGGTGTGTTGTTGTAGGAGAGCATAATAAATTGGTCTTTGTTTAATGGGGCACACGACTTAGGGGTAAAAACTAGCAATTTGGTTTTGCTGGGAATGAGTAGAAAGTTATTTTTGGTGAGCCAGTTTTCAATGGATGGGAAAGCTAGTTGAGTAATACATTATGTTGGAGCTTGGGAATGGAATTGGCAGCGCAAATGACTGTAGAATCATCCGCATATTGAATATGACAGCCATGAGTAAGAGATGAGTGAAGCTTATTAATGAAGATGCTGAAAAGTAGGGGCCCCAATATGGAACCTTGGGGTACCACTGTGGGGTCAGGGAGATAGGAAGAGAGGGAGGAGTTCCATTTAACTGATTGTTGCCTGTTTGCTAGACAACTTGAGAACCAGTTAAATGAAGGGGTGGACAGTCCAGTTAGTGAGAGCTGGCTCAGAAGAAGGGTATAATAAATGGTATCAAAAGCTTTAGAGAGGTCTAAGAAGGTGGATGAGACATATTTATCAGAGTCCCTAGCTTTATTGATTGTGTCCATGAAGGAGATAATGGCAGTCATTGTGCTGTGACCTAGTCTGAATCCATATTGTGTAGAAGAAAGACTTTTGATTATTGGTGAGAAAGTCAAGAAGTTGAGTCTGTATACATTTTTCAAGAATCTTAGAAATTGGGGAGAGAATAGCAATTGGGCCATAGCTGGACAGATCTGTGTGGTTGCTGTCTTTATGGAGGGCTAGAATAAATGCCAGTTTCTGGGTTTTTGGGACACAGGATTCAAGGATGGATCTAGTTATAAAAATGCTAATTGGGTAGGCAATTGCATCTGCACCAAGTCTGAGGCAGTCTGTGGGCAGATCATCTGCTGCATTGCAGCCTGGTTTAAGTTTGAGGAGCAGGTGTTTTATAGTTGCAGTGGAAATAGATTTTAAGGAGAAGGAGGCTGTGTAAGAGTTGAGAAATCAGTAGAATCATGATAGGATGGAGAGGGAAAGGTGTGAAAGGGGAGGGAAAAGCATGAAAGACTTGTGGCAGAAGAGAGCGGGTCAGTATGGTGTTGAGTAAAGTTGGATATAATGTTGGATATAGGGTTGACAAAGTGGTTATTGAAGAGAGTAGCTACATCTGAGCTATTGTTTGTTAGGAAAAGGAGTGGGTTTGGCCTTAGTGCCAGGGTTTAGAAGTGATGAGATGCCTGTCCAGAATTTTTGGGGTAGTTTCTGTTGTTGAATTGGAATTTTAGGTAATATTCGTTTTTATCTTTGGTTCTTTGTTTTTTAACATGGTTACAGAGTTGCCTGTAATTTAGTTGGGTGGCAGGACTTTTGTTTTTTGCCATTGTTTCCATCCTTTATCTCTCTTTTGCATTAGTTGTTTTGTTGGTCTTGTTAGCCAAGGGGCTGAAGTAAATTTTACCCTTTACATCCAGAGGGGAGGATGCAAGTTTATTTAGGGTTTCAAGGAGCAGGTTGTTGAAGCAGTTGACAGCTTCATCTAGGGGAATTTTTTTTTAGAATATTCCAATTTATGTGTTTTAATAGGTCAATAAATGTTTGGGGGTCAAAACTGGTTACATTTCTGGAGTGTATACTGTGGTATTCTTTTTGGATGGCAGGGAAAGTTCCGAGGATAAAAGCAGGGAGATGATTGCTTAGAGTACTTGGGATGGTGCCTGCTGAGGAAATACCAGTATCCAACCTAGGATGGAGCCTTCTGAGTGGGATTTGTTAAATCTGGTAGGTGATATAATTAGTTGGGTAAACTGAAATAAATTTTATTAGAGAAGGGATGTTTTGAGCAGATGTTGGGCCAGTTTATGTTTACGTCTCCCAAAATGATGGTTTTGTTTTTGATTGCACTAGTTTGTTGCCTGGGAGAATGTAAATTTGGAAAGGCACTTGGGATCTTCGCCAATATAAAAACACAGTGTCTACTTAACAAAAGATCCCAAGTGTTATGTTAACCCCCAAAAAGAGTTCACAAAATCACTCCATCTATAACCTGTATTTGCTGCAGAGGTGATATCAAGATGCTTCAGTGTTTTACATGATTTGGGGGTACTTCCTCACCCTTCTGATGTCAGAGCATAGCCGGCCTTAGGCATATGAGAACTGCAGTTTTTGGAATGTGGCACCTTCCTTTGTGGAGGGTGTTCAGTTTGCTCCAACATTACCAAATATTTTGAAAAAATAAATGATGTAAAATTCTGTTCCACTTCTGCTTTTTCATTTATAACTAAATCAGTGGTATATGCTTTGTCTTGCCCCTGTAATTTGTTTTATATAGGGGAGACTAAATTAATATTCAAGTTACGGTTGCAAGAGCATACTAGAGGCATACAAAATAATAATGCTATGTGCCCTATAGCTTTACATTTTTTTACTTGTCATAGCAGTGATTTTTCACTGTTAAAAGCTTGTATTTTGGAACATATATCAGAAACAGATGAAGTGTTAATGAAAAAAATATATATTGTATAGAGACTTTATATATTTTAAAATTTAATACATTATCTCCAGCAGGTTTAAATAGTGAATGTAACTGGAGAGTGTTTCTTTAAAATGTATATATGATTATTTTAATTGATGGCTGATTAATTAGGTGATTGTTTGATTAATTGTATTTAAGTGAATGTGTGTGTGTGTGTGTGTGTGTGTGTGTGTGTGTGTGTGTGTGTGTGTGTGTGTGTGTGTGTGTGTGTATGTGTATGTATATATGTATATATATATATATATATATATATATATATATATATATATATATATATATATATATTTATAGACGTATGGTGTGGCATATTTTGTAACTCCAGAAAGGCTGCGCCAAGGCGCCAGAGTGTTACTCAGTGTGAATAAACTATTTAATACTAGATTGGTGGCATCTTTTTTGCTGGCTTTGTAGTCTGATGTGTTTTAACACTTTTTTGGTGTTTTTTATATGGTGAGAGATAGCCAGTGGCTTGCTGCAACAATTGCCACATATTTTTCGAGAAGATGCATCTGTTTCTGCTACATTTCGTCTAGTTGGTGAAACCCAGATGGAGCCGAGTACTTGTGTATCCAGTGCTGCCCCTGTTAAAACTTGGGAGCGTCTGTTAGAAGAAGGAAAAGGGAAGAGATCTACTAACCCTTTTAATGAAGTGGGTAAGGCTAATACAGTACATTTGTCAACAGCTGACCGTTCTAATTTGAAATCACTTGAACAGCTGTTGTTTAGAGAAAATGCCTTACATTATAATATTATAGGCTTGCAGAGATATTTGGATATAGACATTACCCCTGGGGGTTACATTTTGTAAAGAATCCTTCTGCTGCCTTTGATACCTCTGATGTAACTGAACTAGAGTTTGAGAAAAGATGGATTGCTGCCTCCCACAGGTGTGTAAGGGAATGGCTGCTTATACTGATAGAATGAGACACCCTAAAACAGCTTAAAGTGAAGGCTGAAATTGCAGCTGCTTGTGATGAATTATCTGGGCAGCTGGATGGTTCTAAGTTTAAACGATTGTTATGTTCTTTAAATATCAAGTTAGAGGAAAACTCTAGTGAAATTATAGAATGCAAAACCAATAAGTTGCAAAGAGATATTAAAGACTATGACTCTGGTTTGGCTTTTAGGAAGGTAATCAGGGAGGTACTAGAGGCTTTAAAAATGCTTCTGGGAGATCTAAGAAACACCAAAATGTCTCCTTTGCCTCTACAGATGGAACTAATACTTCTGCAGGCTCTGATAATGAAAATACAGATGATCCACCTTTGCCGGCTCCACAACAACCTAATTATATAAATAATACATTTTGGCGGCCAAGGGAAACAAAGTACAGTTGTCTAAACTTACCATAAATGTAGATGTTTGAGTGTATTCGCTGTTGCAGTCATCGCACTTGGGTTATCTGCCTGCAGGTAGTCCTCAGTTGGCCCGAATACCAGAGTCTTGAGATTTCTGTGTCGGATGCTGTCACCTCATCCATGACGTCAGGTCATCAGGGGTATAAAACATGCAGCCGATGCCATTACATCAGTTTTTCTTGCCCCAAATGTCAGGAGCCCCCAAAATAGGAAGCAATCAAATAGTGTGGAACACCTCCAGTAAAAAGTAAATACAGTTTCCATAAGATATGGCCAAAAAAGAGGATATGTAGAAAGTATAGAAAGACAGGGGGCTGGAGGGAGGGTAACCAGGACTGCAACAGTGAATACACTCGAATATCTGCATTTATGGTAAGTGTACACAACTGTACTATGTTCTTTGTGTTTCACTGTTGCACACATCACACTTGGGTAGATTCCCAAAGCTGAGGAAAGGTGGAGGCAGTCAAGAAGTATTAGGGTCGGCTAGCAGGCCTTGTAACACCGCTGTGGCAAATCCAGCTCTGGATTTAGAAAGGATAGGTAAGTGGTAATGCTTGGTGAATGTGTGTACAGAACTCCAGGTTGCAGCTTCCAGGATGTCCCTGGTAGGGACTCCCCTGAGAAAAGCTGTAGAGGTTGAAGTAGCCCTAGTGGAATGAGGCCTGATCCCCTGTGGGGTAGGTTTTCCATGGTGTTTGTAGCAGAAATGGATGCAGTGTGCTATCCGTTTAGAAATGGTTTGTTTCGAAATGGCCTTCCCCTCTGCCCCTGTAGCAAAGCTGACTAGCAGCTGGTCTGATTTTCTGAAAGGTTTAGTCCTGTCAAGGTAGAACCTGAGCCATCTGTGCATGTCCAAGGTGTGCAGGATCCTTTCCCCTTTATTCTGAAGATTAGGAAAAAAGGTTGGCAAATGGATGGATTGGTTTAAAGCCACACTGGATACCACCTTGGGCATAAAAGATGGGTTAGTCCTGAGGGAAACCCTGTCTGCATGAAAGATAATGAAGGGTTCCACAACCATAAGGGTCTGTAACTCAGACACTCTTCTTGCTGAAGTGATGGCTATAAGTAAGGCTGTTTTCCAAAAGAGGAATTTTAACTCTGCTGTAGCAGCAGGCTCAAAAGGGTGAAGCGTGAGCTTCTCTAGTACAAAGTTAAGCTCCCAACCAGGAGTGGGAGCTTTCCTTGGGGGTCTTAAATTGTTAGCTCCTCTCAGGAACTGTTTGATCAGAGGGTGAGAGAAGAGGGGTGGGCTCAGTATTTTAATGAGCTGAGATGGCAGAGGCATGAATCTTAATTGATGAGAAGGATAGGCCTTTGTGGATGAGAAGGATAGGCCTTTGTAGAGCAGCTCTGCTAGGTAATCTAGGATTTGAGGCAAGGAGGGCACAGCTGTGTCCTTCCCTTGAGAGTGGCTCCAAGAACAGTATCTATTCCACTTTTCTGAATAGGATTTCCTAGTACTGGGCCTCCTGGCCTCAAGGATAACATCCAGCACCTGTTTGCTGAGGGTTTCTGGTGATGTACTCAGGGAATAAGCCAGACTGCCAGGTTCAGGGTTTGCAGCTGAGGATGCAAAATCTGTCCCTCCTGCTGGGACCTCTGGTGTCCCCCATCTTTGTCTGATGTAGGTGCCAGGTTGGCACTGCTGTCAGACTGTGTAGGAGTGGGTACCAGTGTTGACGTGGCCAGTCTAGTGCAATAAGGATTGTCCTTGGCCTGTCCTGTTGATCTTGAGGAGTACTTTTGGAAGGCTGGGCAGAGGGGGAAAGGAATAGATTGAGATGTTTTCCCATGTGAAGGATAGGGCATCCACTTTCCAAGCTTGGCTGTGGAGAATTCTGGTGCAAAATGTGTTTAGTTGATGGTTTTGGGGGGAAGCAAAGAGGTCCACCTCTGGTGTCCCCCATCTTTGTATTAGAAGTTTGAATGAGTTTAGTTCCAGTGTCCACTCGTGTGGGTCCATTAGATTTCTGCTCAAGTCATCTGCCATTGAATTTTGTTTGCCTGGCAGGAATTGAGCTTGCAGGTGCACTTGGTTGCTTAAGGCTGTGTCCCACAGAGCCAAGGCTAAGCTGCAGAGTGGGTTGGAGTGAGTTCCCCCCTGCTTGTTTATGTACCACATAACTGTGGTGTTGTCTGTCTTTATCTGGAGTTGTCCTGGCAGGATAAGGTATTTGAAGGCTGTCAGTGCATTCTGTACAGCTATCATTTTTGATTGATATGTAGGTGAATTTGTCCTGGTAATCATAGGGGTCAGAATCATCAGACTCATGGTCTGAAGAATCAGAAGGAAAATCAATTCTTTGTCTTTTAGAGGGGGAAAGTTGGCTTCCCCTAATTAAAACAATAAGGTCTTCAGCCATTCTAAGCATTTGCTTCTGTGGCATGGGAGCTTGAGAATGTGCATTGGTCATCAGTTTCCTAAGCATAATGCGAACTCTGGGCCTGAGAAATTCGGCAGATTTAGTCATTAACGAAGTAGTCGGTTTGATACAAACATCAGAAGATCTGAATACACCCTCAGAAGCTGGTGTCTGCACAGAGGCTCTGGACCCATCCAAGGTATAGATATCCTCAGGTTCCATAGTCGAAGAAGCATCTTGCAGCATATCAGACTCCGAATGGGTCTCAGTAGAGGGCTGCAAATCTGTTGAAGCGGGTAACAGGGGCTGCAAAAGTGCCTCACTGAGTACTGGTGGATTGGCGACTAGGAAGTGTCATTGGTAGTTTTGGACCTATGTGGTCTGTCTCTGTCTTTCTCTTTGCATTTCTTTCAGAAGATTGGTAGTCGGAAGGCTTACAGAAGCCATTTCGGAATACGGAGAATGAGAGTGAAAGAATTTAGAGACAAAAATAGCCCGACGATGAATAGTTCAGGCGTTGAACAAGGCACAAAACTGACAGCAAGGGACGTCGTGGTCTGGGCCTAAACAGGTGACGCAGTAAGAATAAAAATCTCTGTGAGGTATTTGCTTTTCACAAACAAGACAACTGTTAACTTTTTCTGACATCGGTTAGTGCAAGAAAAAAGGATCCCCAATGGGGTACTTAGCTTTAGAAGATTTCAGGTTTGAAACTCGAAAAATGAAAATTTCAAGTAGCTGTCGACAGGCACTTGCAAACTGCTTCTGCTTAGGGCTCCTGTGCGGCAAGAATAGCTGATGTAATGGCATCAACTGCATGTTTTATACCCCTGATGACCTGACGTCATGGTTGAGGTGACAGCATCCGATGCAGAAATCCCAAGACTCTGGTATTTGGGCTTACTGAGGACTACCTGCAGGCAGATAACCCAAGTATGATGACTGCAATAGTGAAACACGAAGAACATCAGGGAAGACAGCAGAATGGCTACAATCAACAAAACAGTTTTAAATGACAGTATGAAGGTAACAGAGATGTTCAACAGTTCAAACAACAAAATAAAAAACTGTTTGCACAAGTAGTTAGCAGTATAACAAAATGTGATTTGAATAATTGTATAGTGAATTTATCTGGGGTTGATTTAAGTGAAACTCAAATATCTGTCCTGAAGTATGGTTTAAAGTTTATACCAACAGCTCTACCCAGAGCACATTTTATTAAAGCAGAAGTGTTTAAGTTAATAAGAAAACTGCATTTGGGTAATTACTTTGAATGTAATGGTGAAAGTATGTCAATTAATGAAGAAAGTGTATCTGCAAGTGAAGATGAGTTGCTGGACTTCTCTTGTGATTCTTCATTTGAAACAGCTGAAAATGTTAATGCATATTGCACTTTAAATACTGAAATGGTTACTTATACGAGCACTTTTATAACTTCATTTAATAACCAGGTGATTTTGCAATTTTCTAAGATGTTTAAATTTGCATTCGCGAAAGTTTTGAAAGATTTTTCTTCTGAGAAGAAAGACATTTTCTATAACATGAGTAAGAATGAAAGGTTGTCTTTATTAAATTTATGTAAAAGATCAGACATAATTATAAAACCCTCAGATAAAGATAGAAAAATTGTTGTTATGCACAGGAAACAATACCAGAAAATGTGTATGGGCCATCTATCTGATTGCCAAGTATATAGGGCAGTAAATATAGGGCAGCAAATATTGATGTTTTTTATCAAGCTATAATGAAGTTTAAAGAACTAGTAGCTAAAGGCCTAAAACTGGACTATCTGGGCTATTTTACAAGAAAAGATGCCCTAAATAAATTTAATGTAGAAGGAAGCTCAATGGCTAAGTTTTATTGTCTGCCAAAGACACATAAAAATGTGAGCCCCTCACCCAGGTAGACCCATAGTAGCAGCATAGAATTATTTTCTCCAAAATATTAGAATGTTTTTACATTCCTATCTTTTGAACTATGTAGTTAAGTTCGATTCTTATATTAAAGACACGTTTCATTTTTTTGGATAAAATAAAGAATGTTAAATACGATGAAGAATATTACTGGATAGTTATAGATGTAAAAAGTCTCTATACAAGTATTACCCATGAGTTAGGTATGAAAGCTGTTAGATTTTTTTTTAGGTGATAGTCCTGTTAGCAATTATGTGATGGAATTGTTGTATTTTTGTTTGACGAATAATTTTTTTGAGTTTAATAAGCTCATTTATCATCAAATACAAGGTTCTGCCATGGGTGCATATTTTGCACCCATGTATGCTAACCTGTTCATGGACCTTTTTGAAATTGAGTTTTTGTACAGATTGAATTTTTTTAATAGTTATGTTATTTTACATTATAGATATATAGATGATTTGATTTTTTTTATGTAAGGGGGGTGCTGAAATAGCCCCCCACTTTATAAGTGATTTAGACGCAAATCACTTTCAGATAAAATTTGATGGCTTACAAACAGGAAAAATAGTTAACTATCTAGATGTCACTTTGACTATTAGGAACAATAAGATAGTAACTAACATATATATAAAGGGAATTGGAGATTATAATATTAGCAGTTGCCATCCACCGCATACTTTGAAGGCACTACCTTATAATGAATTATTGAGAGTCAGCAGGCTATGTAATGATGAAATGGGCCTAGAAAGGGAAATAATAAAAACACGCATTAACTTCAAGCAAGGGGGGTATGACGAAAATGTTATTTTAGATGCCCCTCATAAAATAATAAGACACCAGCTTACTTCATAATTGGCCTATAGTTGTTGTATCTTTCGCCTTTTCCCGGTTAGGGGTCGCCACAGCGGAACTCCGGCAGCAGATTTTTACGTACCGAGTTGCCAGCCCTGACGTACAACCTTCAACGAAGGTACACCCATTCACGCATGTCTCCACACAGAAGACACTTTAGCTGAGAATTGAACAGAACGTCTTACTGTGAGGCGACAACGCTATTGCAGCACCACCACCGCAGTGTCAGAAATAAGATAAATAATAATAGACAATTTAATACTGTGCAGGAGTGTAGAAAAGTTTACTTTGTTATTGTATATAATATCTTAAGTGGGAAAACCATTGATACCATTAGACATTAGTGGCCCTCCTTAATTAATACGGAAGGGTAAGAAATCTTTGTAGAACTGTAAATATATTTTTCAGGAGAAGTAGAAATATCAAAGATATGGTGGTACACAACGGATTTGTTTCACCTGGTGAAAAATTAAATCTGCAGGTTTTGGAATGTGGCACCTTCCCTTGTGGAAGGTGTTTGATTTGTTCCAACATTACCAAATGCTTTGAAAAAATAAATGGTGTAAAATTCTGTTCCACTTCTGCTTTTTCATGTATAACTAAATCAGTGGTATATGCTTTGTCTTGCCCCTGTAACTTGTTTTATATAGGGGAGACTGAAAGAATATTCAAGTTATGGTTGCAAGAACATATTAGAGACATACAAAATAATAATGCTATGAGCCCTATAGCTTTACATTTTTTTACTTGTCATAGCAGTGACTTTTCACTGTTAAAAGCTTGTATTTTGGAACATATATCAGAAACAGATGAAGTGTTAATGAAAAATAAATTATTGTATAAAGAGACTTTATATATTATAACATTTAATACATTATCTCCAGCAGGTTTAAATAGTGAATGTAAATGGAGAGCGTTTCTTTAAAATGTATATTTTATTATTTTAATTGATGGCTGACTATTAGGTGATTGTTTTATTAATTGTATTCAAGTGAATATATGTGTGTGTGTGTGTGTGTGTGTGTGTGTGTGTGTGTGTGTGTGTGTGTGTGTGTGTGTGTGTGTATATATATATATATATATATATATATATATATATATATATATATATATATATATATATATATATATATATATATATGGATGTATGGTGTGGCATATTTTGTAACTCCAGGAAGGCTGTGCTGAGGTGCCAGTGTTACTCAGTGTGAATAAACTATTTAATACTAGATTGATGGCATCTTTTTCGCTGGTTTTGTAGTCTGGTGTGTTTTAAAACTTGTTTGGTGTTTATTTTTATATAGTATTCTTTTTTATCTTTGGTTCTTTGTTTTTTAATGTGGTTACAGAGTTGCCTGTAATTTAGTTGGGTGGCAGAATTTTAGTTTTTTTGCCATTATTCCCATACTATATCTCTGTTTTGCATTAGTTGTTTTGTTGGTCTTGTTAGCCAAGGAGCTGAATTAAATTTTACCCTTTACATCCAAAGGGGAGGATGCACGTTTATTTAGGGTTTCAAGTAACAGGTTGTGGAAGCAGTTGACAGCTTCATCTAGGGGAATTTTTTTAGAATATTCCAATGTATGTGTTTTAATAGGTCAATGAATATTTGGGGGTCAAAACTGGTTACATTTCTGGAGTGTATACTGTGGTATTCTTTTCGGATGGCAGGGGAAGTTCTGAGGATGAAAGCAGGGAGATGATCGCTTAGAGTACTTGGGATGGTGCCTGCTGAGGAGATACCAGTATCCAACCTAGGATGGAGCCTTCTGAGTGGGATTTGTTAAATCTGGTAGGTGATATAATTAGTTGGGTGAGTTGAAATAAATTTATATTAGAGAAGGGATGTTTTGAGCAAATGTTGGGCCAGTTTATGTTTATGTCTCCCAGAATGATGGTTTTGTTTTTGATTGTACTAGATTGTTGCCTGGGAGAATATAAATTTGGAAAGACACTTGGGATCTTTGCCAATATAAAACACAGTGTCTCCTTAACAAAAGATCCCAAGTGTCATGTTAACCCCCACAAAGAGTTCACAAAATCATTCCATCTATACCCTGTGTTTGCTGCAGAGGTGATACCAAGATGCTTCAGTGTTTCACATGATTTGGGGGTACTTCCTCACCCTTCTGGTGTCAGAGTATAGCTGGCCTTAAGCATAGGTGAACTAGGCAGCTGCCTAGGGCACCGCTTTAGCACGGGCATTTTTCCAGTAATCTGGATGGTGTAGGTAAACCAAGATGGGGGCATCAGGTGTTTGGGGGGATTATGTGGAGTCTTTTTTGTCTAGGGCACCCATTGACCAAAGGCTGGCCCCATGTCAGAGCCATCATTCATGCGTGAGACAACAGCACATGTCCAGCCTATTTCCTCAGCCTATAACCTGATTTGCTGGGAGTGCAACACAAGCCAGTACATGTAAATTAATCTCCTCTAAAATTTATCAGACAAGTCTTTCGTGCTCAAACGTATCTGCTCCTCAAGAATTGAAGAAATGGAACTGCAATCAGTGACTTTTATGACAACATACTACTGTTTTGAACATCAGATTTGCTTACAACAGTTTTGCTTGGCCACTAACCGCACAGACCCGATCTCAGATAAACTTTTTGGACTAGATAGGTCTTCTCTTCCACGGATGGTGAACATTTTATTTTAGCCAACTATGAGTTTTAATGGCATCATAGTGGTAAACTTCTTTTATATTTAATTACAACTGTATTTGTATATTTGTTTTGAGCTAGTTCACAATATATTTTCTCTGTGATGGTAAATTGAGATGAATCAATCTTTCCTTTATTTCTGGATCAACAATCAGTGACTTGCCAATAACAGAATTAGTGATTCGCTAATCAACGTTGCACATACACAGTAGCTAATTTACATAGTTAATGTAAAAGTAGCATCAAGAGTTTTACTTATTTGTATGCTGTGATGATGTGAACAGAATATATTTGCACACTTTACCTTGAACATCCTCATGTACTTAGTACACGTATGTGTTTTTTTTTTCCTGACCTATTTCCAATTCTTTCTTTCCCACTAAAAGGAGAAGTTATGTACAAGGAACTGCATGGGAATTTTGTACGTGAGAATCTAAACTCTCCAGAAGAATCTGAACAAAGAGAAGATAAGACAGAAGAAAATGGCTTGACACAAGTGTTTAAGATGATTTGCTACTAGTTCAAGATGCTATAATAATCCTGGGTTAGACCCCACCTCCACCTTTGGCATGTACCTCTGCAAACACCTTCTTCAACTTAACAGGCCTCAAACTGGTTTAAACTCACTGAGCTGCATTGATAGACACTGTCTTCTGTCTTATTCAGGCTATTCCATGGTAGTTTGAACCTGGCCTTCTGAGCTATGAAATTGCCCTACTCACCTTGAACTCCTACTCCCATGCAAAACAGTTAGCACCACAAACACCCACACCAAAGATTTTAACCATCACCAACACATAAATAGAGCATGCTGGTGTGATAGATTTCTGACCCAATGACACCTCTACTTGTGGAATAATCTCCTTCTATATGTCAAGCAATGCAACATATTGGATACATTCAAGTCTACTCTGGACTTTTAGATGGTCAGTTGTAAATTTAGTCCTGAGGTATACAGCATGTTCCTCAGTTGGGAAGCCTAACTCACTCAATTGCTCTTGAGCTTAGCCAGCTAGGCTTACTTGTCTCCTGGACCACCTGCCTAGTATAAATATGCAATAAAGGGGATGGAGGGAAACAAACAGGCAGTAACAGTGACCACACTTAAAATCTACTGTTATAGGAAACTGCCTGTGCAAATGTAGCATGTTCTTTGGGTGTCTCACAGCTGTAGTAATTACAACAAGAAAGATTCCCAAAGTTGGTTCTCCCGGGTAGGGTAGCTGGACTGGAGAATGTCATTTAGGATAGCAGAGGCGAATCCAGTACTTGCCTTGGAAATTACAACTAGTCTGTAGTGTTTCAAAAGGGTGTGAAAAGAAGACTAGGTGACTGCTTCTAGAATTTTTTGGGACATTAACTCCTTTGAGGAAGGCACTGGTAGCTATTGTACCTCTTGCAAAATGGGGTCTGACTCTTTCCTACTGTGCCCTTCAACAAGTCTTGTAACAAAAGATTATGTAACCTGTCTGCCATTTGGAAATTGCATATTTTGTCACTGGCAACCCTTCTTTATTTTCTGCAAAGGAGACAACTTTTCTAATTTTCTAATGGCCTTAGTTTTAGGTAGTTACTCAGTCGCATGGGCACAACTGGAGAGTGCAGTATCCTTTCTCCTTTGTTTGTGATGTAGGGAAAACACAGGAAGGTGAGTGGCTTGGATGAGACTCACTAAGTAGCAACCTACAGCAAACAGAGGGGTTAATGTGCAGGATTAACACACCTTTTTGGAACTGCAAGTATAGTTATTAACACATCAAATTCTGGCGTTCTGAAACCCTGCTAGCAGAGTTAACAGCAATAAAAATGGTTTTGCAAGTCAGAAGCTTTAAGGGTACCATCACATTTGTTTCAATTAGAGGCAAAATTAGTACTTCTAAGACAAAATTTAGGTCCCAGACAGGTGCCAGTTTTCTCCAAGGAGGCCTGAGAAGGACTACACTCTTCAGAAATTGTTGGGACTGGTGATATGGGTACCAGAGGAAGTTCTTCAGGCTGACAAGCAGAAATGGCTGAAAGATTAATCTTTACAAGCACATAAGCTAAGTATGAAGAATACAGCTCAGATCAATACCATAGAACCAATGGCATATCCATCTGTTGTGGGTGTTGTGTCCTTCTTTGACACAAGAGAAGGATCTTTTCCCATTGTCTAGATATGAGATCTTGGTACTTGGGTTTTCAAGCTTCTGTCATGACTTTAGCATACCCTGAGAATAAGGGTATATCTCTCACACTACAGGTTTAGATATGGATAGCTTGATATACACTATGGACTGCATGCAATGCATCAGAAGAGTCACATGCCGAAGAAGCAGTAGAGGTTTCTCCCTTACCATTCGATGAGTGAGAGAACCAGAGCTGTCCTAGCCAGTAAGGGCCAATTAAAATAAATTCTGGCCTGTCCTCCTTCAGCACTTGAATTTTCCTATGGTGCAAGTGTGAAGGAGGTAAACAAATCCCCCTGTTCACTTAATCTCTTGTCTGTCTGGTGGTCTGGGGCAGGATTTTTCAGCTGACTGTTACACAGTGAAGCCAAATGAGTCTGCTTCTTGTAAACCCCATCTGTCCATGAGGTCTAGGAAGGTTCCCCTGTCTAGCAATGTATGGATTTATGGAGGTTCTTCTTAAGTGGTCTGTCACAGTGTTCTCCTATGTGGGCATACAAACTACCTTCAGGAGAACTTGAATTCTGGTGTCTGTTTCCAGGCCTGTAAGTCTAACCTACAAAAGTGCTAAGACCATGTTCCCATTGGTTATGTGCCACATAAAGTACAGTTTTGTACCTACCATAAATGTAGATGTTCAAGTGTTCACACTGCTGCAGTCATTACACTTGGGTTATCCTGCCATCAGGCGGTCCCGCAGTCGGCCAGAGTTCCAAAGTCTTGGTCCGGCGTTGGTTGCTGTTGCTTCTTTCCTGACGTCTGTGCACCAGGGGTATATAACATGCATCTGACGCCATTTTCTTCAGTTTTTCTTGCCTCAGATGTGAGGTGCCCCCAAGTAGGTAGGCAATACACATTGCTAGTAAAAAGTATACATATAAAATAAAAACAATACCTTCAGTTACAAGCAAATACACCACAAAGGTTGTATAGGATAGAAAGGTATAGATAAGTCCAGCTAGATCAGAGGGGATGGAGGGAGGGTAACCTGGACTGCAGCAGTGTGAACACTCGAACATCTACATTTATGGTAGGTACAAAACTGTACTATGTTCATCGTGTTACACTGCTGCAGTCATTACACTTGGGTAGAATCCCAAAGCTAAGGTTGGGTGGCTGGTCTATAAAGAGTTAGGATTGGCTATGAGGCCCTGCAGAACTGCAGTGGAAAATCCTGCTCTAGATTTAGAGTAAAGAGGCAGGTGGAAATGCTTGGTAAAGGTGTGCACTGAACTCCAAGTTGCAGGCTTCAAAATTTCCTTGGTAGGTACTCCTCTGAGAAAGGCTGTAGAAGTGGCTGTTGCCCTGGTGGAATGTGGCCTAATGTTAGTAGGGACTGATTTTCCATGCTGCGTGTAGCAGTAACGAATACAGTGTCCTATCCATTTGGATATAGTCTGCTTTGAGTTAGCCTTGCCCTGTGATCCTGCAGCATATGCTACAAACAGTTGCTCAATTTTCCTGAAAGCTTTTGTTTTGTCCAAGTAGAAGCGTAGCTGCCTGTGTATGTCCAAAGAGTGCAGAAGTTTCTCCCCTTTATTCTGGGGGTTTGGATAAAAAGTTGGCAAATGGATAGTTTGGTTAAAAGCCACACTAGATACCACCTTTGGCATAAAGGTAGGGTTTGTCCTTAAAGAAACCCTGTCCTGATGAAAAATTATAAAAGGTTCCACTGTCATTAATGCCTGTAGCTCTGAAACTCTTCGTGCTGAAGTTACTGCCAGGAGCAGAGCTGTTTTCCATGATAAAAATTTTAGATCAGCTGTATTGGCTGGCTCAAAAGGTGGCAGGGTCAGTTTTTCCAAAACGAAATTGAGGTCTCAAGTTGGCGTTGGTGCTCTCCGGGGCAGTCTTATGTTTTTTGCCCCTCTGAGTACTGCTTTAGCAAGGGATGAGTGAATAAAGGAGGATCCATGTTGTAATGTGCTGAAATGGCAGAGGCATGGATATTAATTGATGAGAAGGATAGGTCTTTGTCCAGCATCTCAGTTAAGTATTGTAAAATCTGAGGAATGTTTGGGACAAGAGGGTCAAGGCTATGAGCCTGGTTCCAGGCGCAGAATCTCTTCCATTTTTCTGAGTAAGCTTTCCTGGTGCTAGGCCTCCTGGCCTCCAAAATGACATCCATAACAGCTTTAGAGAGAGGTGTTGCCTGTTTGACTAATGAATCTGCCATGCAGTCAGGTTTAGGGTTTTGAGCTGACCGTGCAGGATCTGATTGTTTTGTTGAGTCAGAAGGTGTGGAATTTGAGGCAAAATTCATGATGGGCCTTGAGCTAAGTTCTTTAAGATTGATTACCAGTGCTGGCGTGGCCAGCCTGGAGCAATCAGGATCATCTGTGTTTTTTCTTGTCTGGCTTTTAGGAGTACCTTTGAAAGGAGAGGCAGTGGTGAGAAGGCATAAACTTTTAGGCTTTTCCAGCTGAACGAGAGAGCATCCACTTTCCATGCTTATGTGTGATAAGTCCTTGTACAGAATTTTTGTAGTTGGCAATTCAGTGGGGAGGCAAAAAGATCTATGTCTGGGCATCCTCATTTTTGCGTTACCATGCTGAAAATGTGTGGATTCAATTTCCATTCGTGAGGGTCCATGATATTTCTGCTTAGATCGTCTGCCAGAGTATTTTTCTTTCCTGGCAGGAATTGTGCTTGCAGATGAACTCGATACGTTAGAGCTGTGTTCCACAAGGTCATGGCTTGCCTGCATAGGGGATAAGAATGAGTGCCCCCTTGCTTGTTTATGTACCACATTACTGTGGTGTTATCTGTCTTTAATAATAATTGTCCTGGATGCAGAAGGTCCTTGAAAGCTGTTAGGGCATTTTGAACAGCCAACCTCGCTTTTTGATTGATGTGAAGATGCATCTGGTCTGTGGTCCACTTGCTCTGAATGCATTTTCCTGCCATGTGTGCTGCCCAGACATAATCCGAAGCATCTGTTGTTAAGTCTGCCTGGCTGTGGGTAGGGTAAAAGGCTGACCCTTGTTTAGGTGACATGCCTGTGCCCACCGTCGAAACTACTGTTGTAGGCAGGGAATCATTGGTATTACTGCTTCTAAACTGTGAGAGTGTTGAGTCCAAACACTTTTTAGATACCATTGTAATTTCTTCATATGCAGTTTGGCATATGGTAGTAGTAGTATGCATCATGCCATGAATCCCAGGGCCTGCAGAATTTTTCTTGCAGGGAGATGGGACTTTTTTGCCAGTAATTGAAAATATTGAGTTAGTTGAACTTGTTTGTCTGGCATGAGGTAAGCCATCTGGGCCGTTGTATTTAAGCTGGCACCCAGGAATATAATCTGTTGTGAGGGCACTAGTTTTGACTTCTTTTCGTTTACTGTGTACCCTAGAGAAATTTGCAACCTTTTTACAAATGCCAGATGCTGTAGAAGAATGTCCTTTGTCTCTGCTTGAATGAGGCAGTCGTCCAGGTATGGATATATTTGAATTCCTTTTTGTCTGCAAAATGCAATTACTGGTGCCAGGCACTTTGTAAAGACCCTGTGTGCAGTAGATAAGCCAAAGGGCAGTGCAGAGAATTGGTAGTGCATTGTACCAACTTTGAATCTGAGGTATCTTCTGCAATTTTGTCTGATAGGGACATGCAGGTATGCCTCTTTGAGGTCCAGAGTAACAAGCCAAGCCTTCTTGCCCAGCATGGGTAGAAGCTGCTGTAATGTCAACATTTTGAATTTTGGAATATCCAGGTAAGTATTTAGAATTGAAAGGTCTAGTATGGGCCTCCAGGCCTTGTCCTTTCTGGGGACCAGGAAGAGTCTTGAGTAAAATCCTTGTCCTTGTTCCTGTTGTGGTAATTTTGAATAGCTCTCATGTCCATGAGGGCTGAAATTTGTTTTTGTGCCTCTGCCCATTGATTTTGTGGCAGGTCTGGTATTCCTTTTAGCTTTGGTAAAGTATGAAAGTGGAACCTGTAACCTTGAGACACAATATTCAGAACCCATTTGTCTTGGGTGATTGTTTGCCAGTTTTGAGAAAAAAGTGCTAGTTTTCCCCATAAGGGGGCTGCCAAAAGGGAAGTGCTTGGCATACGAAGGGGGAAGTCATTGGGACTGTTTCCTGTAAGGTTCAGACTTGTCCTCACCTCCTTTTGGGGTTGAGGTGCCCCACTGTCGTCAGAGCCTTGGGGTTGAGATCTGCCACTTGGGCATCTGTAACTGCCTCTCTGTGGCCTGTCTGACACTGGAAAGGACCAATTCTTTGTTGGCCAATTTCTGCTAAATCGAGGTGGCTGTACCTGTAAGAAATCCTTGACTGTTTGCATAGATTTAGCTTTATCCTCCATTTTCTTTAACATCTCTTCTGCCTTAACACCAAACAAGGTATCATGCTGTAAAGGAGCATCCAATAATTTTGCCTTAACATGGTCAGGTAAATTCTGTTCTTTTAACCAAGCATGTCTTCGAATCACAGAACCTGTAACTGTGGCTATACAAGAGGCCTCTAAAGAATCAAAACCACATTGCAGAGTATGTTTTCACACCTGTTCAACTGCATGCAATAAATCCTGCATTTCTTTACAGTCAGGAGCTTCTGAGCTTGCAAGCATTTTCTGTTTTAACTGAGCCATTAAATATTGTTGGTACTTAAGCATGTGAAACTGGCAATTTAAAGCCCTTACTGCTAAAGTTGCAGAAGTCTAAACTTTCTTCCCCCATCTATCCAAAGCTCTGGAATCTCTGTTAGAGGGTACTGGATTTTTTGCAATGGAAGCCTTAACCCCTTTTGGACCCCAGGAAATAGTTTCTGGATCAGCAGAAGGGTTTTTATAAAGAAACTTGTGAGAGTCAGGGACTCTATAATATCTATCTGGCTTAGCTGGTGCAGGGGGCAAAGAATCAGGAGATAAGCTGGATTCAGAGAACACATCATCCACAATATCAGTCACAGGCAGAATAGCCAGGGGCCTGTGCTGAGGCAATAAGAGGAAATCCCTGTGCCTTTTCTTGAATTCTGAATAATCCTGATTTTCCCAATGGAAATGCTCCCTCATGGTATGTAAAGTTTCCCCAAAAGAATAATCCTCAGGAGGAGAGGCTAAAGGGATAGATTCTTCAGCATCAGAGTCCTCATAGGTGGGTAGAGAGTATCCCTGGTCTGAAGAGGAATCAGAGGAAATGGAAACCTGATCAGAGGAATCATAGTCTGTATCCTGCCTAGGCCTTTTCTCAGGAGGGGGATGGGAACCCCTGATTGGAGTTATGAGGTCTTCCGCCATTTTAAGCACATGTTTCTTAGGCATGGAGGACTGTCCAGGAGAATGCTGTACTTGCTTCATCTTTAATTGTACTTTTGTCTTGGCTGTTGCTTTAATGGTAAGTTGAGAAGGTCTGAAAACACCCTCAGAAGCCGATGCCTGCTCAGCAGCTCCAGACCCATCTGAGGGATTAGTTTCCGTAGGCCCAATGCCTTGAGCTTCCAGAGGCCTAGTTGTCTCCACATGGGAGTCGGAGGCGGCCTGTGGCTCTGAGGTAGCAGGTGTCAGGGGCTGCAAAAGCACCTCACTGAAAACCAGCGAACTGGCGACTGGCCTAGAAGAGGTTTCGTCGTCGGTTTTGGACCTCGGATGCCTGTCTTTATCCTTGTCTTTGCATTTTTTCGGAATTGCGGTCGTCGGTTGATCAGATGGCATAGTATAATTGAACCTTCGGCTAAAGTAATGCTAAGCAAAATCAAAACGTCTTTTTATAGTGCATTTGTTAAATCTAGCACAAAACCAACAACTAGTAATGTCGTGATCAGGGCCTAGGCATGGAAAACAGTAAGAGTGGAAGTCCTTATGAGGTATTTGCTTCCCACAAGAAATACAATTATTAACTTTTTCTGACATCGGTCTGAGGCAATAAAAATGTTTCCCCAATGGGGTACTTAGCTTTATTGAAGACTTCGGATCTGAAATTCGACTTTGAAAATCTCAGGAGTCAGCCAACCGGCACTTGCGAACTGCTTCTGCTTCAGGCACCGCACGGCAAGAAAGACTGGAGAAAATGGTGTCGGATGCATCTTATATACCCCTGGCGCACTGATGTCAGGGAAGAAGCAACAGCAACCGATGCCGGACCAAGACTTTGGAACTCTGGCCGACTGCGGGACCGCCTGATGGCAGGATAACCCAAGTGTAATGACTGCAGCAGTGTAACACGATGAACATCTGTGGTACTGTCTGTGATGACACTCAAGAGTTCCAAGTTTCAGCTTTGAAGGCTTTGAGAGCATAAATGACAGCCATCATTTCTTTGATATTTATGTGCCATTGCTTTTCCTTAGGGCCTGTACTGTAAACCTAAGGTGTGGGCACCCTGTTCTATGTCTGATACATCTGTGGTCAAGAACTTGTTTGGGGTAGACTGCCTGAATGGCTTGACCTCCTTCTTTTGTGGTTGTTGCACTCATCATTCCAGTTCTCTTGTTATACACGTTCTATAAATTGACACCACTGATCCTAAGTGTTCCTTAGGAACCATTGTAGTTTTCTCATGAGCAATGTGGTCAGGAGAACCATGGGTGTAATGTGACCTGAAATTCTCAGCTACTTTCTGGTTGTTACCACTGTTGTTTCTTTTATGTCTTGGAAGGGGGCAGTGAGACACTCCACTTTCACTTGTGGTAGGTAGGCCTTTGCAGTATTCATGTCTAGCAGGGCCCACAGGAAGACCACATTTCTGATTAGATACAAACTACACTTATACTGTGCAAGGCAGAAACAAGAGTTTGTTCAGGCAGCCCAAGGTAAACTCTAGGGCCCTCTGCATCTCCTCCTGAGCCTGCGTTTAGATAGCGGAACCATCCAGATAGAAGTAGATATAGATGCCCTTGGCCCTGCAGTGCGCTACCACTGGGGTTAGACATTTTCTAAATCTTTTGGGTAAAGTAACTAAATAGAAAGGCAAGGTGGTAAACAAGTAGTGGTGGTCTATACCACAAATTGCTGTACTACCTGTGTTTTTAAACATGGAAATGTGGAAACGGGCATCTTTAATGTCTAGTGCCGAAAGGAGGACCTGAATGCCAAGAAGTGGCAAAAGTGCTTCTAGGGTTAACAGTTTGAATTTTTGAATATCCAAGAGCATGCTTAGGCTTTACAAGTCTAGACACAGTCTCCTGTATCTGCTTTCCCTTGACACAAAGAACAATTCTGAACAAAAACTTTTTTACCCCCTGCAGAACCATATCTAGGCATTCTGGCACCTTGTGCAGTCCTCCAATCTGGCACCTGACAACTGTAAGTAAAAAAAAAGTCTTGTATGAGATGAGGAAACAAATGAATGCTGTGCTACCACACAGTCAGCATCTGCGGATTATGCTCTCTAAACACCTAACACCTTGCGCCAGGGTCTTCATCTCTGATTTCCTGACCCAAGGGAGTAGGTTCTATAGTTTATTTTGCTAACATTTCTGCTAGGAAGGGAGCGACGTCAAGTTCCTGGCCCTTTGGAGCAGACAGAAGGCTTCATCTTTTCCTGCCTGACTAGAAATTGAAGTCTGAATCTCTGGGAGACTATTTGTGAGACCCAGTGCTCTGTGTTTCTGTCTGAATAAAACTGATAATAGATGGTGGTATATTCACAGTTGCTCTTTTCTGCAGATCTAAGCTTTGAGGGCTCTCAGGTCTCTCTGTATCTTCTTGTTGCTATTTTTTCTTCTGTGTGGCCCTTCAACCTTTGTACTGTTTACATTTATCCTGCCTCCAATAGTAAGGTGCTTGTTTAGAGGAATAGTGTCTACTGTGTTTGGTCCTGAGAAGTTGAAAAAAAAAAACATCATGTCTTACCATAATGTACCATCTGTGTTGTAGATCTTTGTTCATTCATTACTATTAGGACCTCGGTTCCATCCTCAGAACCGATATAGCCATTTCCAAGCTCACAACAGCCAAAAACTCTCAGCTAAGACCTTCCCACAATGCCCCTCTCCTAGTTACTCCAGATCGAGTGTGCCCACCCCTAGATAATAGACATAGTAATAGAAAAAATAGTAGAAGGCTCTGTCTGAGCAAATACCCTAACCAGGAGTTCCTAAAGTCCACCAGGAGTCCAGGCAGGGGGAAGGGGGGGGTAATGAATGAACATTATGGTAAGACATAACTTCTTTATCTGATGTTGTAAATCCTTGTTCATTAATTACTATTAGGACCGAGTCCCCAGCTACTTGAGTCCTGGGTGGCCCTAAGGAACGATATTCCTGAGCACCATAGAACCATAAGATTCTCGTCCCCTGGAGGCCAAATCCAATTTGTAATGAGAGATAAAGGTATGAGGTCTTGCCCAAGTGGCTGTTGTGCAGATATCATGCAGAGAGGCTCTGGAATGAAATGTTACAGAAGTAGCCATAGATCTGGTAGAATGAGCCTTTATTCTGGAAGGTAAGGATAGCTTATTCTGTTGGTAGGTAAAGGTAATAACATTTCTCAGCCAGGAGGATAAAGTCACTTTAGAAACAGGTTTACCCAATCTGGGTCCTGCAAAGGCCCCAAACAATTGGTCTGTTTTCCTGAAAGATTTAGCCCTGTCCAAATAACAATGAAGCTGCCGATGCACATCAAGGGTGTGCAAAAGGTACTCCTCTCTATTAGAATGCCTTGGGAAGAAAACCGGCAGGTCAATAGATTGGTTAATGGAAAATCCAGAAATGACCTTGGGAAAGAAAGAAGGGTCAGTACAAAGGGACACCCTATCCATGTGGAAAATCAAGTAAGGTCTCTTGACACTCAAGGCCTGCAGCTCAGATACTCTTCTCGCTGAGGTAAATGCTACTAGAAGTAAGGATTTCCATGACAAAAATTTTAAATCACATGAATCAAAGGACTCAAAAGGAGGACCTGTGAGAGATTGAAGTACAAAGTCAAGTCCCAGGGTTCTAAGGGAGGCTTGACCAGAGGTTTAACATGTAATACTTCTTTCAAAAAAGTCTTGCATAGGCGGTGTGGCATAATTGAAGAGTTATCAAGTCCATTATGAAAACTGGTGATAGCTGCTAAATGTACAGTGATCATCGATGCTGAGGCTCCTGCATGTAAAAGAGTAGTCAGGTATTGTAGGATCTTTTGAATAGGCATAGAGAAAGGGTCTAAGTTCTGACCTTTGGCCCAAATAGAGAACCTAGTCCATTTACTAGAATACACTTTCCTGCTGGAAGGTTTGCGTGAAGCCAGAAGAATTTCACGAACAGGAGATGGGATGTCAGGCAGCCTGGCAATCATTGGAAGTGGAGAAACCAAGCTGTGAACTTGAGACTGTACAGATTCAGATGAATCAGTCCCTGAGGATGAGATAACAGGTCTTGGGAATGATCCAGGATCCACGGGCTGTGAATCAGATGAGGCCATAAAAATGGGAACCAGACCTGACGGGGCCAGTAGGGAGCAATGAGGATCACTTTGCTTCTCAACCTCTGAGCTTTCTGGAGAAATTTTGGAATGATGGGAAATGGGGGAAAGGCATACAGCAGACCCGGGGGCCAATCGTGCATTAGGGCATCCCTCGGTGGTTCCCCCTGAGGGAGGATCAGGGCAAAATAGTTTCTGCATTTGTAGTTTGGGGAGGAGCAAACAGGTCACAGCAAGGCTTGCCCCAGCATTGGAAGATACGATCTGCTGTTGCAGGGTTGAGGGAACACTTGTGAGACAACAGGATGATCCTGCTCAGATTGTTCGCAATAAGGTTGGAACTCCCAGGAATGTGTGTTGCTATAAGAAAGTGGTTGGAAGCTATCACCCAGTGCCAAAGCTTCATAGCTTCCCGACACGGGGGGTAAGATTTGGTTCTGCCTTGCTTGTTGATATACCAGATGACTGGCATGTTGTCTGACTGAATTGCAATGGTCCCAGAGGGTAGAGATGCATGGAATGCTTGCAACGCTAAGAGAACTGCCCTCAGTCCAAGGACATTTATGTGCAAATTGGCCTCCATGGGGGACCAGATGCATTGGACAGTGTTTCCCTGGAAATGCCTCCCCCCACCCTAACAGGGAAGCATCCGTGGTCACCATGGCCTTGACCTGGGGAAGACAGGACAGTCAACACCAAAGATTCAGTTGTGGCTTCGTCCACCATAGCATTTCTTCCTTGCAATGGTTTGTAAGATATATCATGTGGTCGAGTGGGTGAGTTTGTAACGACCATTGCGGAAAGGAGCCAGTGCAGTATTCTCATGTGCAGTCTTGTCAGTGGTACAAATGTAATGGCAGCCACCACAGAGCCTAAGAGTTGCAGTACAAGATGTGCTGGTACATAAGTCTGAGGAAGAAGGTCTTGGATTTGGTGTCTTATTTTCAAAAGCCTGTGAGGGTGGAGAGAAGCTTGACAGGATGTTGTGTCGAAGACCGCTGCAATAAATTCCAGTGTTTTCATTGGGGACATTTGAGATTTGTCCTTGTTGATTGTAATCCCCAATCGGAGAGCAAGTCCTTGAGTGTAAGAGAGGCTGCGGACTAGAAGATTCCTGGTAGGAGTGGTAAGGAGACAATCGTCTAGATAGGGAAACACCTGGAATCCTTGTAGTCGTAGATGAGCTACCACAACTGCTATACATCTGGTGAACACTTGGCTGTTGAGAGACCGAATGGCAGAGCCCTGAACTGGTAGTGATTGGCTCCCAGCCAGAAGATGAGAAGCCTCCGGGAGCGGTGATCCATCTTTATGTGGTAGTACACGTCCTGGAGGTCTACAGAGTACATCCAGTTGCCCCTCCCTAGGAAGGGAAGAATGGACTGTATCGTGACCATCTGGAATCTTTGAGGTTTAATAAATTTGTTCAATAGGCTGAGATCCAGGATTGGTCTCCAGTCCACTGTCTTTTTTGGCACTAAAAAGAACCTCAAGTAAAACCTGGATCCTGTCTGGTCTGGTGGGACTGGTTGGATGACTCTTTTCCTTAGCAACTTTTCTATTTCTAAGGTTGCTAATTCTCTCTGATTGGTTGGTACATCAGGGATTAATTTGACAGGTCTGGAGATTAAATCGAATGGTATTTGGTAGTCTCTGGATATTATTCTCTGCACCCAAACATCAGTGGTAATAAGATGCCAGGCTGGTAGATGCAGAGAAAAACAACCCCTGACTGTTTTCAGAGGAAAGCAATTGGGCCACTGCTCAGGAGCACTGGTAGGGTCTGCCGGAGAAAGAATCTGTAGCACCCTGGTTACGCAGACCCCCTCTACCCTGTAAGGGGCATCTTCCATTTGAGTTGCCCCCTCTGCCCCGGGGGGGGGGGTTGTTCACCACGAGTGTCACGAAAAGATCCTTGGGATTTCTTGAACCACATTTTTCCTCCCTTCTGGTTCCTGGAGTAGGACCTCTAGGGGTTGGAAAAGCACATGCCCACAGCAGACAAGGTCTTTCCATCTTTCTCACTACATGGGAGTGTGTCTCATACTTTGGGTCCAAAAAGTGAAGATTCGTCGACAGGTGCATTGACAAAGGAAAATTTAAAGGGGTCTGCAAAGGCACATAACCACATCCAAGCATTACTTCTCATGACAATGCCTGATGCGGCAGCTCAAACTGCCCCCTTGGTGGTGTGAGATATCAAATGCATCGAGGAATTTGAGATGGATTCAAGGGTAGCTACCTGTGAGGTGACAGAATCATGCACCTCATCAGGCAGTATCCCCACCAAAGAGGAAGACATTTTGGAAATTAGGTCTCTTTGGAGGTGAGTAAAGTGTGCCAGACAGTTCAGCGACCGAATGGTGAAGGTCATTGAAGCATAGATCCACTTCCCTAGTCTGTCCATGGTCCAGGACTCCCTGATTGGAGGATGGACAGTGGAACTATCTTCTGCCAGTTCCCTCTTGGTGGCCGCTGCCACAACCATAGAATCAACTGTCAACTGCTTGGACCAGTGGGGCTGGTCTTCAGGTGTAGATAAAATTTTGTCTGGCCTCCGGGGGACAGGTTCTACATTGTCCGGTGCCTTCCAGGCACACTGCACAATGAGTTTAACAAGGTCATCTGCTGGTGGGGTCACCCAGGAAGTAGATGGCTAGGCGGAAGGCCTGCAGGAGCACCAATTCCTCAGAAGAAGGGTTAGAGGACTTCCAGTCTCCCCGCTGCTTGAGGATTTTGAAAATGTCTCCGAGTGACATGTCATCTGGGGAAGACCATGGGGACTCTTCCCCCTCATCAAAATCAGTGTCTTCAGTGATAGATTCCTCTGGGGAATCAAGGTGCTTCCTCTTGCACTGTTTCTTCCAGGGTTGCTCCCCAGTGGGATCTTCTGAAGAGGACTCTAGAGAAGGGGTTCCCTTCAAAGGGGATACTTGTGACTCCCGTGACTGGGGTCCTAAAATAGAGGGTTGGGAGAGGTGCATGCTGGGGGGGGGTTCTGATACTGATGTCATTGGTGCTGACTGCGAGCCTTCGGAGTGAAGGACCCTCTCTATCACCTGGATAGCAGGCACACCTGAGGAGGGATGGGAGCCTGGAACTGGGAAGGACATCCTTGGAACCGGGGTCACACCCCGCCCTGGGAAGCCCATCTCCAGGGGAGGAGCTTCGAGAGAACTGGAAGCCGTCGGAGCCGTGGACATAGACAGCGCCAGTGAGAAAATAGGCACTGAGCTCGTACCAAGGTATGGACAGTCCAAGCACTGCTCTGACAGAGCATCAGCTCCACTGCAGCCAACGCGGCAAGTGTGGTCAGTGCCAACAGAAGAAACACTGCTGTCGGAGCTGAGACAGTATGCACTGGACTGGACATTGGTACCAAGATCTCCAGGATCTGGGTAGAGGCCGGAGGAGGATAAACAGGGGAAGATGTATTAAAAGATTCCGAGCCAAGATGGACGGAAGGTCTAGCTGGAATGGGCAATCTCCTAGCTGCCAGAAGCTGGTCCACAACCTGCACTAGATCTAATTCAGAAAAACTCCTAGTGGATCTAAAGGAAGCTGCTGAAGGAGAATCAGGTCTTTCTAGAAAGGGGTAAACCTCTGCCCTAAAAAAAGGTTGTAAGTTGGAGGGTATCTTGTCCTTGGCAGGTATTCAAGTTTTGGAGCCGATGGAGCTGAAGAAACTGTCGGCACCATGGCTGGGGATGGTGCCGAAGCAGGTACAGTCATCGGAGCTAATGTCAGATCCAAGGACACCACCAAAGTCAGTAGTGCCAAGGTTGGAAGCGAAATAGGGGTGAATATCATGGACGGCACCGAGGGAGAAGACACAGAGCCTGGTGCTGAAGAGGTCTGTGCCAAGGGTGCCGGCGAAGCACAGAGCTGACAGAGATACAGGAACCGAGTGACTCCATTTTTCCTTATGTTTTTTGGTCTTTGGAGGGGATGAGACCTCCGACCCAGATAGGGACTCCGAAAAAGGTGTCTTGATTAAACCTTTTAAAATAAGTTTATTTTTACGTTCTGCTAGTGTACAATTACTAAAACTAGCACAAATGTCACAGTCAGCTTTAATATGATTCACTCCCAAACAGTAGACACGAGCATGTGTATCCGAGTTAGGCATCTTATGCCCACATTTGTCACACTGTTTAAACCCGAACTTAGCTTTGTCTGACATAGTAAGGCAACAAGGCTACCCTATAGAAAAAACAAAATAAGGGAGAGAAAAAGGGAGACAATACCAATGATGGTATTTAAAAAATACCACAAGTGGTAAGGAAGGGCCTATCAAAGGCAGGAGAGAGGGACAGTACCAATGATGGTAGAAATTAAATTACCAAGGTAAAGGGTAGGGAATAGAATTAGGTTATAGGCAACAGTGAGAAAATGCTAAATTGACTAAAAAATAAACAATTTTGAAGAGAAACTGTCTTAAAAATAACAATTTTCTACTCAGCTTTGAGAGAGATGGCTAGCACATCTTGACTAGGAATGCAGCAAATGAGAGCTGGAGTAACTAGAAGAGGGGCATTATGGGTAGGTCTTAGCTGAGAGTTTTTGGCTGGTGTGAGCTTGGAAACAGCCATATCAGTTCCGAGAATGGAACCGAGGTCCTAATAGTAATTAATGAACAATGATTTGCAACATCAGATCATATTTTAACCAACTCCAGTTTTCCCTTAAGTCATCCAGGTTTTTGAAAACATGATAATAAGGAGTTGTGCCTTTACGTCTTCAGACTTGGACTGAATCTTCAAAACAAGAATTTTTACTGATCACCAACCCTGAATGCTGCTTCCATAGCATCATGCCCACAGGCAGGTTTGCTCAGATATACACAAGTCTGGGCTTGTTTAGGAAGAATGCCTTCAGATTTGCTTTAGTGTTTTATATGTCACTCCCTTATAACCATGTTGCAGTTGCTTGAGGATGTGTGCCTGGTACTTCAGAATTCAAGTCTGGCAGTTCAGGACCTCAAAGGCCAATGTTACTGAGTTGGACATTTTACTCCCAAGTCAGTCAAGCAGTCTGCTTATCCTGTCAGTGGGAAGAGTAGTATGTCCCGGATCCAGTCTTTATACCTTTGCAGACACACTGCATCTAGATCTTCAGTGTTTTTATACAAAAAATTATGAGGGTCCTGTACTTTATAAAAATAGTCAGGTCCTCTTGGGTGGGGGAGATGGGAGTCAGGATTCAAGGAAATAGTGTGAAAAGCATCTAAGAGGACTTCCTGGATTGGAGTAATAACTACAGATTGAAATATTCTAACCTTAGAATACCCAGGTGTCTTTTCTGGGAAGCAGAGGCCTTTATTTGCTGTCACTTGAAGTGCTTCTTCATAAGTGGCAGAGTACTCCCAAATAAATCACCTCCTGGGTGAAGAGTCAGAGGTTAAAGTGTCTTAACTGTCTGTGTCATAAGCTAAAACAGAAAAAAAACAGTGATTTCCAATCCAATCCTTTCTCAGAGTCAGAAGAATCTAAGTATTCTCAGTCTGAAAGAGAGACCTTCCTCATCCTTTTGAATGGATGAAATCCAGGCATAAATGGCTTTTCAGAATCTGGTTGCAGGTTGCAAAAATTGAAGGAAACCCTGAGCCAACTTTGCCCCTACTCCCATTCATCCTCCCTCCCTTCCAAGACTGGGCTATGTGAACAACCGGCTGGCATCTGTTTAGGCCTGGTAAGAACTTGACCTCAGGTGCCTGGGATTTGGGTGGACAAGTATCTACCAGAAATTTATGAACTCACTGGAGTCATCCCTTGAGTCAGACTTGTGGAAGAAAACATTTTCCTGCACAATTACTATGTGTAATTTACTTACTTCTTTAGTAATTAAGTGGTGCTATAGAGCAGATAGCTGAAAGATAGCATCCATTGCAGACTTTTGGGCATGGTCCTTGGCCTTAAGATATGCTAGTGGTTCAAAGCATAGTGATCTTCAAAAGTGCGACACCACAAACCTAGGTAGTAAGAGGTGTCAAGGATGGGAGCTGCTTAAGTGTCTTTGTCGAGCTACCAACTCGAATCCAGGAAGCTAAGATGAATGATCAAGTGCAATGGTATGTGTAACCTTCTCTTTTTATGCACACTTTCCCTTGTCTTTCTGTCTGGAAAGGAGAAACCTCCATGCCACCCTCCAGCTGCAGGTCAGCATATATGGCAGATTAGTTTAGTAAGGTTATGAGACACTTTTTGATCTGGTGCACCTGGATGGGATTCCTGCATTCACTTTAGGTGATGTTGTACTCAGGACCTAGACAAAAATGCACTAGTTGTGGTCCTCTTTATGTGCTACCTGACATCTGCAGGCATACCTGTTTGCTTTATTTGGAACAGACATGCCGTATACCTCCTGTTTGATGTTCCTTACCCAGTCATTCACTTTTAGAAATTTGCTAAGCACAATAACAAATGCTTGCAGATTGGAATTAAACATTCCCTAAACACCACCTATCTACTCAATACTCTGTATTCATAGGCCTGGACTGAATGAATATAAAACACAGCAAGAAAGAATTATAAGATAGTAAGAGTGGACATCGCTTTTATACCAGCTACATGAGGATCTTCGAGGTAAGGTAATGTCAGCCTGGCCATGGAAGAAAGGTGTTCAGCTCTGACAGTCAGGCCGAATGTTGAAATCAGTCAGCAGCAGTGAGGAACATAACACTAGATACAGTACACTTATTAGCAGATATACCCCAGGATAGTATTGCATACAGAAAAAGAAAACAGAACAAAATTGAAACGGTAGTTAAAACAATACACTTAATAAGCAAAAAACACTAGATAATACTGGAAACTGAACAATGCAAAGGCAAGAACAGGGATTTTGTCTAAACAGGTGGAGGGATGGAGGTTGTGACTTATACAACTTCAAGGTTCGTAACTCTAATGTTGCATTTTCATAATTTTGATGAAGAGAAATTAACTGAAGATCAAAATGCAATGTATAACTGTTGTTCTCTGCACTAAGTGAGATGGTAAATCTTTTCCATACACACAAACAAACACATATACACTCTTTGTACTCCTGACATATTATTAGACACACACAATTACAAACTCACACATGATATCTGTGGATATCTGTGCCAAGTGCAATAACTGCTAAGAATGTATTTAAGCATTCCAGTTTTAGTGGCAGAATTACCCACATTTGAGGTTATATGAATTTATACTGAAAATATACAGTGCACTGTAGTTATCATCATATTCGGCAAAAGGACACGTTAAAAAAGAGCAGCGTTTTATTCAGATGACCTTTTGTTTATTTATGTACTTGTATATTTATGTTAACTACCAATAATAATACAATATATTTATATCATAAATGTAAGCATTTTTTATGTGTGCATGTGTGTACATAGATATATATATATATATATATATATATATATATAGGATATTTAAATGTGTTTGCATGACAGTATCTACAAAATGAGTGATGTTTATTTTGTAACATTTTGTGCTTTACAGACAATCGAAAACTAACAAAAATAATTTTGTAAATTTTAACAAATGTGAACCTTTCAGAAAACTACAACAAAGTACTGTGATACTGGAATATATCCAGCACAAAAACACCTACATAATGGCTGATGCTTTACTTAGAAAAGCATCCTATTTGTTTTATATGCAAAAAATTAAGACAAATGTATTTTCCCATTTAAAAAATAAGTAACTGTGAATATATTTAAATGAACAACAGACTGCAGGGTAGCACAAGAGCAAAAGCTAATAAAAGCAAAATGTTTCTCCTGAAAGACTTGGTGCCAAGATCACTTATACAGCTATTTTTTATGTAAAAGAAACAGAAAACAAAAACAAATAAATAAAAAATATGTAGTGCATTTAATTTGTTTTTATAAAACTGTTGTTACTATTTTCCTGCATAAATGACAATCACATTGGCAGACTATTACAACTATTTATCTTGAAGCATTGTTTATGGCATTGCTTTTCATCAGCAACTCACTATTATATACAATATGTAATGTCTATGTTAAAAGTCATTCAGTTGATGAAGTTACCTCTGATCTCAAATAACTTCACAAGTGTGGAAGCAGTGAATGAAGTACAAGAAGTCAGTTGTAAATGCCATACAAGTGTGCAACTAAACAATCAGTAGATGCACCCCATATAAGCAACACAAAAATATGTAAAAAAAAAAAACAAAAGCAATATATATTTCCTGAAAAGGAAGTAAAGAAATTTTCTGTTTTTCCCAGATCATTAAAACCCTAATTCAAACAGAAAACAAGCATTCATTTTTAAAATGTTGTACACAGAATGTCTGTGATTGCAGTACTCTTCTATTAGTTTTAAGGCAATCAAACTTAATGTAAAATAGGGGATTATTTTCCAGTCCTTGTGAACTTGTTGGAAAACAAAACTAAGAGCACCAGTAAATAAAACTCATTTTTTGTAGATATTTTATGGAAATACATTTAATAGTACTAATACCTGCTTGTTATAAACACTAAGTAGTACCATCACAGAATTATTTGTGCTGTTAATTTTTTTTCTTAAGAACTGATTTCTCTCCCTTTATGCTAAATGTGTTAATGTTTCTTAGTCAAAAACATGAAAATTAAATGATTTTGCTTTTAGTAGCAATATGAAAAATATACATCCAGATTGTAAATGAAAGAATACCGATTTTGGAAGAACCAACTTGCTGGGTCTATAGGCAAGGTATCTAAACAAACCAGCAGCATGTGTGTTCCACAAGCAGGGTCCATACCTCTCAACTCTCATTGATTTTGCAGAATTGCTTGACTTTCCCTCATGTTACTGCACTGTTCCTCATAAAATGTTTGATTTACTGGTAAATCACTGTGGAATACAGTCAGTCAATAACGCTAGGCATTAATGAGTCTCATACTTGTGTTGTTTAGAAACTGCATGCTGATGCAACACCTGTTGTATTATTTTTTGAAAATGAATTAGAGTAATATTTTAAAATTATCAGTGTTTTTTTGTCCTGTGTACCCCATCTTCATTATGTTGGCCCTGTCCCTAATTTATTGAGCAAAATGTTGAAATCTATGGCATGGCCTCTCATGGGGCAGCCAGCAGCCAATGGCCAGCTTGCTTATCCTGGTGGGGGAGGTTAAGAGACCATACTCTTGCAGTACTGATCCCCAATGGAGCAAGACAAGACGTTCAACAACCTGCAGAGCCACATGTAAAAGGATGACAAGTATCTCTCTCTCTCTTACACACACACACACACACACACACACACACATGCTCACAGATGCACACACACACACACACACACACACATGAACACACACACATGCACACACATACACACACACATGCAGACACATACACACACACACACACACACACACACACACACACACACACACACACATGAACACGCACACACACATGCAGGCACACACACAGGCACACACACATGAACACACACGCACATGCACACACACACACGCAGACACACACACATGAACACGCACGCACATGCACACACACACACGCAGACACACACACATGCAAACATACACACACACACACACACACACATATGAATGCACGCACATGCACAGACACGTACACACATACGCAGACACACACATGAACACACACGCACACACACACGCAGACACACACATACATGCACACACACACACACACACACACACACACACACACACACACACACACACACACACACACACACACACACACACCTGCTGCTGTTGAGACATACTGCAAGCAGAGCCATTCTGAGAGGCGATGACTCACAACTATGGAAAAAGGATCCATTTCTCACTCATCTGTAGCTCACAATGACTCCCCTGTCATCCTGCCATGCAAGAAAGCTATTATGGCCAATACCCATCTGACGAGGAGTGAGTAGTGATGAGGACATACTTAGGATAATATATACATATATATATATATATATATATATATATATATATATATATATATACACACACACACACACACACACACACACACACACATAAGAGATGTGGCAACCATTTCTTCACTCCTATGGATTAATCTTAGCTTAAGTTATACTGCAATTCTACTAAGCACAGCAAAAATTTACAGGAGTAAGTATATATCCCCATGGCAATATGCAAGTCAAATTTAGTGAGAAATGTCTAAGCTATGTTCTGTCAAAAATATGACCTTGACAAAAAGTCCAGAAAAAACAATATCAGAACTAAACAAGGCCTTCAGCCTGCTCTGAAACTGTGCATTGTAAAGGCTGTATAAAATACTAAGTGAACTCTTGAGAAACTCAGATTTTACTGCTGCATACTTTACCAATATCAGCTGACTTTCAGGTCACTAGCATTAATGGAGAATGTTCAAGTCTTTCCATTTCTGTATACTGATATCTTTTTTTTTTTTTTGGTCTACTGAGACTAACAAACATATATACTCAGAAAACAAACTAATATATAACACTTTTGTGTGGCAAATCATGTTAGCTGCTCACTAATTCTGAAAGCTGTTTAAGAATATATACAGCCTTGGTACCACTGTTAACAGTTTGTTTACACATTGTTTTGCTACACTTCCTACAGTAATGGCAAGTGGTTTTGAAGTGGATGCCTCTCCTAATATTTGCCAATAGCCAACATTTTTATCTTTTAAGTGATGACAGTATCTACTGTCACAAACATAAGCAAGAACCTTATACAGCCGGGGAAGACCTTACTCTTGATATTTTCCCTGACGTTGTGACCTCCCGCTATTACATCATAGTGGTCTGAAGTTGAACCCATAATACCTCACTAGCTAAAAGAGTTTATTGGCCACAGTATTTCCACAGCAAAAAGAGGAAGAAAAATGTACTTACTGGTAATTCATGTAGTAAGTTTAACTTTACAAGTGAAGACTTTTGTTTGAAAAATAAGGTATCATCACAATGCAAGTAAGTGACCACTTGTAAAAAATGTAAAAACACTGATATATTTAGACTGCTCAAAATGTTTTGATGCTATTTGTAAACCATTACTGTAAGTCTTTGTGACATTATCTGTTGGTGTTCCTATGCAGAAAAGGTGAATGCAAAAGTGCACATGAAAAACTTTTTTAGAAAAAGTGCAGCTTCAATATTTAAAGCATAACTTGAAATTAAAATTGGTGTAAAAATGCTTGTATGAAAAGATGACTATCACACTTTATTCTACCCTTTCTCATGTTACTTGCAACTATCTAACTATAATTCTGTTCTTAATATTACATTTTTATCTTGGGTGTTGAGCCAAGTTGTTACATGCATGATCTGACTAATAAAGAATTGCTTTCAATTATAAAAAAGTAGTTGGAAGTGTAATGTAATGAACTTTCAGCCACACTACAATTATCGAGTTTAAATGAGCTCTGGAATTGTTTTCTCTGTTACAGGACTCATAAGATGATAAGAGATGATGCAGGTAAAATTCCAGATTATTTACAAACCTGAGATCTCAGTCCAGTAATTATGCTAGTATGCATAATTATGTAGAGAAAGGTGTGGTCTTTTCTTGTGGTCTGGCATTCCTTACACTAGACTGGAATGCTTTGTTCTTGTGCCAGTTATACAAAATGGGAAACTTACACATATACTGAAAAAGAAATATGATAATACAGAAGGTTCTTTGGCTCAGATACAATATCCCACATGCTATCAGTTAAAAAGATTATATTTCAGTGCTGCCAGTGAACCTGAAGTTATGCTTGGTTAGTGTTCTGCAACTACAACATTATTCCCATCACAGACAAATTTTCCATGTGGCTTAAAATGGGGCTGTGGATTTGGGGATTCTTGTGGGGCTATGACACAAAAATTGATTTTTATCAAGTCTCAAAGTAATGGACCTGTAGGGAAACAGCAGCACAAGTAGAGGTTCATTTACAGAGGTGATGTTGCTCCCATTTGCACCTTCCTATTAAAATGTGAGCCAGGAAGCTTCAGGCAATGTGTTGTTCCTCTGTATTTTACTTGGGATCATATCATAGTAATACTCTCTCAATGATATTTGTTTGCATTGTGGTCTCTCATTTTGTACCTAAAAATTGGTGACAGCATTTGTCTGCTGTCACTGCTATGTCATTTATGCATTTAAACAGAAGCAGTACACAGTCAAACTATTTTAAGGTTACATATTTCTAGAGACAGTACTTATTCATCTGGAAGTGAATTTCAGACTACTCTTAGACTACTTTTCCTTCACGATTTTTAAAACCTGCCTTAGACAATGTTTTCAGTGTAAATAATGCAGTATCTGATTCCTCAGCAGCAATTAATTGTTTTAATGGAGTACTGTTGTCTGCATTTATAAATGCTTGAGGATTTAAGACATAGTTCCATTGAAAGGCCGAAAGTTCCACTTTGGGCATCCAAAAATAAATAAATAAATAAGAAATTTAAAAGAAATATATAACTGCAAAAAAAATTGAAGTCAATACAGTGTGTGGCAAATTAACTTCTTCAGTAAATTTTGCTGTTAGAAGCATATAATTGAGAATTAAATAATTTCCTTCCAAAACTACAGAAATGCATAAGATAGAAATTGTTTTTGTTTTGCAATGGGTAAGGAACTGTCTACACATAAGGGTTAAAATGTAAAAAATACAAAAATCAAAGTAGAAAAAGGGGAAAAGTGGTACTGACTGGATAAGGAATTGCTGCATTTGGAAAATACTTCTTGAGGCCAGAAAATTGAGATAACTGAACCATTTTTTTTTTTCAAAAGACATCTTGATTGTGTGTCCACAAACCTGTAACACAAGGGTCACTCTTCACAGATAAATCCTATGTGTGGACTACTAACGATGCATCATGCAGGATGGATATGTAACTAACAATGTGTAACTTGTACAGCCAGTTGTGTGTAGACAGTAGAATGCCAGTGCTATGCTTACATATTTGGTTACACACAAGTTCAGAGTCTAGTATTTAATGCAGGGTATCAGAACCAGCACACAAACTGGATTGCAGCTTCTTCTTCCAACTGTAAAATGGAAGGTCTGAGTGCCAAACATTTAGTGAAAAGTATGAATAGGTAACAATATTCACCAACCTTTCTCATAAAATATTACTTACTATCTTCCATATGAAGTTATGCAAAAACTCACTCAAGACACTGTTAACAAAAAGGCAAAGCACTACCATTGTATAGCTGATGACAGCAAACCATCCCCTAGATTATAGTATAACTTTACAATTAGCACTTAATTTCCATTTTGATCTTGAGTAACATACTGCTTTGAAAAGAAAAATTATGTTTGGTTCTAATTAGTTACAGGAGATCACATCTAATTTAAAGGAAAAAAAAAACAGAAAGAACTATTCTTATATTTTAATTTTGGTATCTGATCATTTTTCCAGTGGTGATTATTTATATGATCATTCCTTTAATGTGGATTAATAAATGTAATAATAAAGTACCACTATAGGAACCTACTTTACCTGAAGAAAATAACTCAGTTGTAGAATGTATAGTTTTCTTTCACATAAGGCACATACATATGAACGATATTTTACAATTACACTGAAAGTTAAAAGGGGATTTCACCATACTAGTCTGCCTATTTTTTAATTTAATGTCCCCCTTTACAGGAAAGACAACTGACTGCAATAATATGAAACTTAAGTGGCTATTTGTATTTCAAGACATCACTCAGAAATGTGTAAATTCGATTTTTTAAGAATATTTTTGTTTTTTATGTTTCAGCAGAATGAATTATGTGTCTCTGACCACAGACCTAAATAACATTTATCCTTGCTTTTAGTGTAGACTACTCTTCATAAAGGTAATGTTAGGGCTGTTATTTCCGGCAGCCTGATAACTGAAAAAAAACAGCTATTACTGTATCAGGCAGTACAGAGGACTGTTAGATTCAGGGTAGGTCAATTAGTGTAGCAAATTCAGTAGTACAAATTTAATGTACACAGCATTCAAGAGTCACATGAAACATTTCATATTGTTTAGTTTTAGGTGTTATGTTGTTTGTAATCAGTACTGCCCAAAGATATCCTATACGAGAAAAAATAATAACAGCTCCCCCAGCATACACGCGCGCGCACACACGCACACACACACACGCACACACTACGGGCATAGATATTCACCTGAACTGGAACTGCCGGCTTTCTGCTTGGAATTTTGACGGGATTCTTTCATCCATGGAAAAATTTGCTTGCAGGCCACAGTGGGTGAGGAAATAGTGGGGTTCTTGTTTGTGTTCGATTGGTTGCAGTTGCTGCTGCCATTCAGGGGTGGTGACACTGGGGCTGTAGGCACTTGCGCTTGATGTGCCTGAGACTGCGGCTGCTGCTCTGGAATAACTTGGGGCTGAGTGGAATGATTACTCGTCCGCAAACAAGTTTCGTTAATGTCAAGTGATTTCTGATGGGATACATTGCTTGCTGGAGATTGTAAAGAGCAGGCTGGTCTATGGTAGTCAGTTTCCACTTGAGCAGAAGAAGGCGGATATTGTTGTTGACTAGCATTGTAAGTGTAACCATTTGCTCCTTGGTATGAGTACCCACTGTATATTGCAGAACTGTCGTAGTAGGTCGTTTTTTGCATCTCGTTGTTTCCCAAAATTTATTTCGCAAACTGACAGGGTCTTGACACCCTGAGAGAGAACATTGGCACCACGCTGTCACGTGACGATCCTCCTCCAATGGCCTCTTCGGTTGACCCAGGGTTACAAGCAAGACTCTGGAGAGAAGAAATAGTACAGATCCATCTTACTTTCAATAGCTAAGTGACACATACACGCAATCAAAAGAAAAAATATATAATAATAAGACTAGTAACATCTCTGAGTTGGTGCTAAGGCAGTAACATCTTCCTGTAGATATAGTGACATTTTTTTCTCAGCATGTAATTCAAATGGCATTTCGGATGGTGCTTAGCTGTACAATTCTCACATCAAATACTTATTGATTATTTTAAGATTAATATTTAAAGCAATACTGGATGGATATGTGTAATCGCTTCAAAAGCATGGATTATTTATTTCTGCACCACCTGGTCAGCTTCACTGTCATTACCTAAAAAGACACAGAACTGATACCCTGAGTGTGTGTGTGTGTGTGTGTGTGTGTGTGTGTGTGTGTGTGTGTGTGTGTGTGTGTGTTCTGTTTCTTAGAGGACTTCAGGACCATCTGGACTTTCAGATGAAGAGAGGACTATGTGTTTCAGTATCAACTTTTTTTCTGGGAGTAAAATTGTTCACTGTGTGGTAAATTGCTGAGGATTTCAGTCAGTCGGTAATAAAAGACATTAACATTTTATGTTTCTCAATCCTCAGGAAGTTAATGTTGATACAAAATTCGTTGTTCTATAACATTTAAGTGCATCAAAGTACTATTTAAAATTAACCCTAAATGTAGGCCTTTCTCCCAGTTATTTTAGCTTTATCAATAAAAAATTGAGAGGTATGATGGTACACATATATAAACAACGTTGCAGTTTTACATAATGACTTTGTATATTTGTTTTGATTGAAAATGGCCCATCAGATCAACTCAGTCGGTTACCAAAAGGTAAACCAAATGAATAATAAAACATAAATAAAAGACTTTTCTATGCCTTCTACTTGTAGGCTACCGCCTGTTACTCGCACCCAAACCTTCCCCTGCATATTGAACATTACTTTATTTAATCTCAGCTTTTAAAATGTTCTCTTTTTGATAAACCATGTTAAAATACCAGGCACCATAATAAATACTAATAATCATCATCATAATAACAAAAATAGTAATAATTAGTAGTAGAAGTAGTGCTTGACTAGTAGCATTTCTCAGCTTTCGATTAACCAGTGAATTTGTATTTTAAAGCTACCATGTTACCAAATTCTACCTGCTAAAGCTTGATGGATTGAAACAACACAACAGGAACCTGAAAAACCGGCGTTCATCTCCATGACCACGGCTTGAACTTTTCTCTCAGCCTAACGATAATAGCGCCTGTCTCTGGAACTGCTCTGTATTTTGATGTATGGGGGTCATTTGGCGGCAGAGAAGGGTTGGAGCCTGCAACCATAGATGCGCCTCAATTCAGAGGAATATTCTTGCAAACAGAAATTGTTTACTTTTTTAGTAAGCAGTTCGAATCTTCAAACGTTTTTCTTCAGCAGTGAAAATGGAACCTTTAATATTGCAATTAGAATTACTAACACCAAATTCAAATTAGCGTTTTTTTGAGCGAGTTTGTTTATGTTATATTTCAAATCCTTGTCTTTGTCTTGGACTATCATGAGTACATTCACATAAGCTTGTCTGTAAGGCACAGACGGGGAATGCAAGTTCCTTGTAGTCTTTGGTAATCCATTTTCTCGTATTTCAGTAAGTTTGTGTATCCACCTTGCTTTCTAAATTTCTATTTGACCTCTCAACTGTCCCTATTTTGTAGGGACAACCCTGATGTCTCTCAATGTTTTGTACCATTCTTCCTAAAACTGGAAATCATTTTGAGAATTTCTAAGACAATAGTGCCAACATTTAAAATGTGTCCCTAATTTGGGGCCTTTTTACTTAGTTATTTTTAACTTTGTTCCAAATTCTGGCGGTAAAAGTTGTCGGCGTGAATTGACTGGCAGATATATCTGAATATTTTCCGCTAATAATAAAAACAAAGTAAAGACAGGGAAAAAAACAGTCACCCCAATGCTGTTAATTGTGTTTGGGCCCATTTATAAGTATTTCTACATATGTAAGTATATGCAAACCCAAAGAAAATAAATCTAATTTCCCTCAAGTTTTCTTTGTGTGTGTGTGTGTGTGTGTGTGTGTGTGTGTGTAGGAGGGGGCTCTTCTTACTTTGGACAAGCACACACAGATAATATCTATATCTATATGTGTGTGTGTGTGTGTGTGTGTGTGTGTGTGTGTGTGTGTGTGTGTGTGTGTGTGTGTATGCATTTGCTTTGTTGACAAAGACAGGACATTGACTTAGGACAAGCAGATAGGTAGACAGACAGATATATAGATTGAGTGAATGCGTGACATCTTACATACCTTGGACCTACATTAACTATGAAAATGTATAACAAATTAAACCCCTATACAATTCTTCTTCGGTTTCAGTTTGATTATATTGTTCATGCAGAATCTAGTTTCTTAAAGCATTTTAGAACATACATAACAAGCAGATGAATGTACAAACAGAAAGATACTGAGATTTGCATTTTACTTTAACTCACTTTTCAAAAACTAAATCTACTGCACACGAATGCCTGTTTTCAGGAGACACAGCAGCATTTCTGATGAAGCGGCTTGCTCACAGAGGCACAGTCTTAATGAAGACCTTGAGACAAGCAAACCCTAATTTACCAAATGAAGCTCGTTAGAAGCTTAATATTTAGTTAGCATGGTAGGCAGATGGGTAGGGATGTAGGTAGATAGATAGATAGATAGATAGATAGATAGATAGATAGATAGATAGATAGATAGATAGATAGATTAGACACATCACCAGTGAAGTGCAGCAATTAATAGTTAACATGTTAAATGTTACAACTTTCTGCCGACGCACACACACACAGGTGTACAGTCCCAGTGAAATATTTATGTTGTAAAGAGGACATATCCAGTTCCAACTTTCAGTATAGCCACAACAATAAAACTAGTATATAAGGTTGTTTTAAAAAAGGCAGCTTGGTGACCATTTTGAAAACCGACCTGATTATCCTTTATAACTCATTATCAGTATTTAGTATGTCGCATTTATTAGTATTGGTACTCATACCTCTCAACCATTTAATGCAGGAATTCTGGAAAAAAAATAATAATTGAGGGACAAAAGTCCAAAAATAAGGATATTTTAAATACTGCTTTTGAAAACTTAGAAAGTTGATAGAATAATAGGATTTGTATCAGCACTGATTTTCTGAAGGATATGAAATCTTAAGCTCAAATGTCTGTCATTATTTAGTGACTTCAATCCTCAACAATTTGCCAAAAAATCACAAATGTTATAAAGAACAGACCGAAATTATGAGGCAAAATTCTTGACATTCTGAACATTTGAGAGGTATGTTACTACTACTGCTACTTATTTATTTATTCATTCGTTTATTTTATTTTGGGGTTGGTAGTGGGTGGACTAGTTCATGTATCTCATGCATCTATCACTGTCTGTAACCTTTATGAAGCTCTATACTCTGCAACCCTTTACTAACTCATATTATTTATGACGCGATAATTCAACCAGTGTCAGTCCGTATACACGCATGCATTACTTCGCAAACTAACAATTATTCAGTATTAAGTCAAAAACTGTTCCTTAAAATAAATATATGTGGCAATAGTTATATGGTGCATCCACTGCCTACCTTCTTATTTTACCGTGAGTTATATATAAGAAAAACGTTTAGTATTAAACGTATGCATGTAAGTGTGTATGCATGAATGTATGTATTACTTATTTATGCACATGTATGTAATTATTTATTTCTTTAAGCTGGACCCTATCAATATGCCTTTTGGGTCATAGAAAGAAAGCATAACCTGTCAATAAACAGTGCTGAGCAATTTCTGTCAAATTCTTGTGCAAGAGTCTAACACAGTAAGTATGAAGCATTCGGTATTATTTCTTAACATTTTACTCAGAATCTGGGAGAATACAGGGAAATACCAAGTTACTTTTGTTAAACAGATTGTTGTGACGCTTTCCTGGCTGCTCTATAGAACCTTACTTTCTAAACTTTGGAAAAATGACTATGGGTGAGAAATACAAATATTACAGCGGGCAGTTGAACAACAACAGGGTTGGAAAATAAGGCGTTACAATCAGCTCTAGGTATATCAGTCATTGTGTGAAAGGAAGCTGTAGCTTGTGAACTTTTCCTGAACCACGATTTAAGTCATACGGTCATAAATCACTGGGACATAAACTCCGCCATTCACAACTGATAGCCTGTTTCTGGCCTCTCCTTACCTTTGCTTCCGATGACAAACGCAGGACACGACATAAAACTTTTCAGATACGGCGACAAAATCGGAAGAGAACGAGATTTCCCAAAACTTCTACATTTATTTGAGGATATATGCAGCATTAAAGTTAGCTGAAGACACTGAGCACAAGGTAAACACAAGATGGTTGATCTGCCAAACAGCCGGGCGAACTATATTTTTTGGCTTTGAAGGAGGCATACACACTCTCTCTTTATTTCTCCTAGAACAGGAAGAGAAACGGTGTCATTTCCAACGGCTGCAGGTACACGGTACTACATTGTTTGGTATTTTTCTTATGAATATTTAGCGGCAGATTGAAAAAATGTTTCTCTCTTGTCCGTCTCCCCTTCCATGTCCTTCTTCACTATGAGAACTCCCTCGAATCGCAGCGTCACTGTAGTCAAGGAAAATTATGCAAATGAATTGACGCGTGCTGAAGGGCTTGCTCTTACTAGGCTCTAATTTTAATAACTGGTTTTCAATGTTTTCCCATAATATTAATTACACCCTTTCGTTTAAGTCACCGAGCTACGAACGCACGTTTCACGGTTTGTTTCAGAAGGTTTCTAAAAACTACTAATAGAAGTGAAGAGCCTCGTTTTTTTATCTAATCCGTACTATGTGTCGACCTGGTCCTTTCAGTTCTTCCTACCGTGCATATCTTTCCATACCTCAGTCTTCACGCCTTTTCTCGTTTTATGCACTCGTTTGTTTATTTTAGAGGGTGGTATAACCGTTAGACGCTTAATTAGACTGCGTCTTTAGACATATATATATATATTATAAATATATATATATATATATGGAGGGGTGTACAGCTGCTTTTGCTGCGCCTTCAAATTACTATCTTGAATAGAACATAAAACACGTATTTAACAATCAAGCGGACCTCTGCTTTAAATTATTGTGTTTGCGGTATAGAATTAAAACTGATAACAACAGACTGGCCCAGTACGCTGCACTACAGATAACTTCAGATTCATTAAAAGTTTTAAGTAGTAAAGAAAATCTAGTGGCCAGACGTATAACGAAAACTAGCCTAGCGCCATCCTTTATGCATATCGGTCTATTTGTCATTTATGGCTACACAAGATTTATGACTCCATGCAGCAGCAGCAGTAGTGCTATAAACAAAGCACTAAACAAAACGCCTTACTCCTTATTATGCCATATTGCAATGGTAGATTCGAAAGGGGAAAGTTGCAGCGTAGGAGTGAATGAAAGGGAACAAAAATTCGCTCGTATGCATTTTCTGCTAAGTAAAATGTAAGCATTTCAAAGAAAAAACGTAGTTGTTTTGTCAATGATTAACCAGTCGCATCCACCAAACTGCTGATTAGTACTTTTCCTTCTTTATGGCCAATGGACTTAACAAATCTGAATAATAAGCAAGTCAACGCAGGAGCTGAAGGATATTTAAAACAATAATGTCCGTCTTATTTCAAAGGGAGATACTGGATGCTGCCCGTTTCTCGTGGAAAAAAAGTGATTTGCTCATTTCTTTTCAGTGTTTTTAAGTGTAATGAAACATGAGTTTCTGCTGGACACAGCCTGTACAAAAAGTTAAATAACAAAACTGTTCGGCAACTAACCCATCCTTCTAAAAACTTTGCTTTGACCAGCAACGTGCCTTCAGCTCTGAACTTTTTTTCATAACAGCTCCAACAATTTTGTTGCTTTTACGAAAACTTGAGGTGTATTGTAAATTATGGCATGTAAAGGCTGCACTGTTTCGTAAAAGGTATGAAAAAACGGTAACTAAAGTTCGCCCACAAATGACAAAAATGCCTGGATTGTGAACCAGAATTACTGTGTTTAGAAAGTGCATGCTATACAACGTTTAAATATTGATACCAAAACAAATAGAATATTTTATGTACTATACTTGGGACTACGAAGCACGCCTTGTAGATTGTGCTAAGCATTACGTGTAATGGGAGACCTATTGCCTAGTGCATTGTTTTTGAATTGTTATATGGAAATCTATGCTAAAAAAAGCAAGTGAAAAAAATTGGGAACTAAGCATTATAGACAAGCAAATTTCGTTATGCGCATCTTAATTTTATGCATAAATTCGTTGTTATGTGTGTGTGTATGTATGCATGCATGTTTGCAAATATATATATATATATATATATATAGAGAGAGAGAGAGAGAGAGAGAGAGAGAGAGAGGGAGAGAGAGAGAAAATATATATAAACCAGTCTTAATGATTTAAGCTAATACCCCTGCCCTAAACTGTGATACCAGTCTAGTAACTCAAATAACGTACCCCTTCCCCAAAAAAGAAACAAAAAGACACAACTGGGTTAGTTCATAGAGTCAGTAAATTTTGAGCATTGTAAGCTGACTAATGCAATCTAAAATGACGCATAAGGTCCTAAATGGATAGTTTATAATTAAGAATGGCGAATACATAATAATAACATAATCACCTAAATTATTCTTTGAATGCTTTTAAGAGAAATAGTTTACCACACTAAATTACACATTTAAACAAAGTGCAGTCTTAAATGTGAAATGAATTGGTCCTGCCCTCAGTAAAAAGATCACATTTTAACTTACCGCTTTGTATTCTTTATTAAGGAATGTCCCAATTCCTGTAGCGTTACTTAGGGTAAATCCTGGAAAAAATGGAAAAAAAGAACGTCGGATGGGTAAAAATGAAAAAAAAACTGTTTTACTTCATATGTGATGATAGTAACAATATCCGATAACAATATGCTGAGCATAACAAATTGAAGTGGCAATAAAACCTCATAACGTATATTCTGAAAGGCAGCAATCTTCTGTTCAAAATCCACCTGTATTGCTGTAGGAAAAATGTGCAAATATGAAAAAAGGCAGGCAGACAAAAGCAGATATAAATGCTGATAACAGAAAAATGACTACACGTTTTGTGTTACCGCTACCTAATGAATATTATGCAATGCAGTGTGTCAACATTCTGTGTAATGAGATTAAATAGATACAAATGATGTGCTGTATAACTATGAATATGATAACTTTGCATTGTATGCGATTTTTACTTGGCACGGTAAGATGTGTATGCATCTGTAAGCATGATATTCGGATATGCTTCTTTGTACAATAAAATGTGGTGGGAAGCCGCACAAAGGGTAATCCAGTCCACTGTTGCGTTAGTCGGCGATTCTTATTTACGGGTTGAAAATGTTGTACCAGCTTGGAGACTGTGGAAATATTTATAAATATCCCCGGCAGAATGCTCCAGAAATTAATTTTAAATCACAAGAAAGGGTAACGAGAACGTGAGGCCCGCAATTAGATTATAAGTCTCAAAATGCAAGAAACATTGTATTCTCCATCTTTATAAACTAACCCTGTGATAAAAACGTATCCAGGTGTATTTATGTATTCATTATGGAACTATACTATATTATTTTGACAAGCACCACTCCGTTAAAGGGTCAGAGTACACACTCCGTTAAAGGGTCAGAGTACACAAAGGCATCAAACAGAATGTGTGCAGGAAATACATTTATATATCGTTAATTATAACTAAATGTTGTAAGCCTTCAGTAGTGCAAACAACGCGCCAGTAAACCATTTGCAATATATGACCGTCTTTTCTTGTAAAAATAAATAACATGTATACCTTTCAACTTCTTAGCACAAGAAATCTGGACAAAGCCTAAAATAGTGTGGGGGAGGGGGAGACAAAGGCTCAAAAATAGGGGCAGATTTTAAATATTGCTCTTATAAACTTAGAAGTTGCTAGAATAACCAAATTTGTGTTAGTATGCATTTTTGAATGATATTAAGTGTGAAACTCAAACATCTGTCATTGTTTAGTGACTTAAGTCCTCCCTTATTTGCAAGAAAACTACTTAATTTTGAGTAACAGACCAAAAACGTGAGGCAAAATCTAAACATTGTGCAAAAATCTGGACAGTTGTGAGATATGGGCCAAATTTACCACAGCAGACAACGTGAGCAAGCACACAATGTAATTGTGAGCATAAACGGTAAATTACAATACAATTTACCCATGAGCTGGTACAACTCACTGGAAGCATAAATCAAATGTCGACACAATGACCTTCTCATCTAGAAGTGTATGTGCATTTTACATAACACTTGTACTGTATTTTTAAACAGTCAGACTACATTTTTTTTACTATTTGAGTTTTGTAGTATTGCACCCGTGCAGGTACCGAGGGCAGCATGTTAAATATATTCCATATTCTATTGTTTAAAATGTCTCCATTTCGCCCAGCCTCTCACTCCCTATTTATTATAAACAATTTTATAGAGTTATGGAATGCAAACAGTAGTGCATAACTAAACCTGCAGATCGAAACTAGCAGTAGAAAGGATACGTAAACTGCAACAATAGACTGTGACTTAAAATTATTCCAAGAATTATATTTTGCACTTAAATAAGCTGACGGCGTGTTTTGAGCTTACCAGCATCACTAAACAACAAAGACTGGTAAACATTAGCTATTCCGTCAGATGTTGCAGTGAAATGAAAAACTAAACCTAGCATTTGCACTGAAGTAGTTGCTTTGTGCAAAAGCAAACTTGGAAAGGTCTGTAGGGGGTACGTGTAATTCTCGTCGCTCCCACAAATGATAAAGCCTTTTCCACTGACCTTTGCCTGGAACAGCAATATTTCACCGCATTCATGAACAATCAACGAATATACCTTAAAATAAAATCCATCCTTCTAAAGATGCAGCTGATCCTTTTGTTGGCTTCCGAGCTCAAAGAGCTGAAAGCAGCATCAAAACTGGGAAGCTCCTTGCTCTCAGCAAAATGTGGAAAAGCGTAATCGGAGCGAAGGCAGCCCGGTTCTCAGTTCCAAATGCCACAATAATGCGCTGTATTATGTGCTCACGTGGTCACGCGTCAACTTCAAGCTTTTATTTCAAATCGGCAATCGTTCTCTTCCTCGCGCTCCCCTGTATGCCATTAGCCTGCATACGGGACCACAACTGCTATTTGGGGGCACTCCCGAGATGGGCCTTGCTGCGTTTTCGTCAATTACTGTTACACAACCCCCATTTAAAGGTCAACGACGTTAACAAAGTAAGTCTAATTTTGACTGCAATTACCTGCTATCTCGGAGATTTCGGTCTTACCTTCCGAGATGTACAAAAGTTCCGTTAACAACAGTTACCTAGAAGGATCTGGCGGAAAGCATTACATTTACTGGTAACGTTCCACAAAGTCCGCTCTTAATGAATTCGTCTGTTGTACAGCCCCTTGGATGTTGTGTCTACATTGGCTTTTCTGTGTGTGGAACAAACTCAGCGCGTCAGTACAACAGTGTACGGATAGAAAACCGGCGTCTAAAAAGATTATAATTACCTGACAAAGGCAAAAAATGTCTTCAAACTACAGATGATTTGTGTCCTTGTGGCAGAGTTTGGAGAATGCACTTGTCTGCAGTAGTCAGGATTTGAGGCTTCTCCCCCTTCCCCACCCCCAGCCCAAAGTCTTTTGGGACCCTCCTGCCAAAACTAGCTTACGCATTTCCTATAACTAGTTGAGTGATGCATACAATTATAAGCTTTTAATGATGAAAATTACAGCAACATGTTTGATGCAATTTCTTACATTAACATACTGGCCCCCACCTGTGACAGTCCAAAACATGAGTAACTAAACCAAGGACAACGCCAAATGCAATTGTTTAGTGTTATTATTCAACTTTATACCATTTTGTGTGTGTGTGTGTGTGTGTGGGGGTAACTTAGAAGGAAATGAAAGCAAAGAGAAATTGACTGAAAATAATAGAGGCCCACAAGATTGTTTAAAGCCCTCAAGAGAAGTATAGTTTATTAAAAATGTAAGATTAATTGTGATATAAACAGTTTTATCCGTGTTGTATTAATTAACTGAATATTTGTCCTTTCATTTATTATGGTATGTTCCGAGCCAGTTATTTATTTATTTATTTTTTTTTCCCTTTGGAAGCAGCCTGTTGACTTTTCTACAGTGGTGCCTCAGAGGTGCAGTAAATTACCCAGCATGCATTCTGGATTTTGTGGTCCAAGATATAATTGCTGTTAATACATTTTAGTGAACAAATATGAATGGGCACTAACTTTGAAATCAATGCATTCCTAAAGACTTTGACAGATGCTATTTCATAACAGTACATATAAATTTATGTTAGCATTAAGCAAATAATCATGATTTAATAAAATGCCTATGTGCATTTTACACATAACAACAGATTCACTGTTTTAACTGCATAGTATTGCAACTAATCTACACCATAGTACATAATGGATACTGCATTGTAATCCTTCCAAAATCATTTGCTACAAATCAACTTTTAAAGTTGTTCCTCTGTTACTATCCTATCTTCTATTACTTTTCCCTAATGATTTGACTCTTCTCCTTTCCTGCATTCCTCACTTCTGCCACACCACTTCATTTCTCCAGTCTTATTCTTACTAACCGTACTTTAATTTCTCTTTTCATACCCTCATACTCTTTTTCTGTCCCTACTTGAACATATTTTAAACACACAATCTTTCTTTGCTGTTCATTAAAAAAGTGTAAACCTGATATTTTAAATGTTGTTGTTTAGGCATACCAGATTAGGCATACCGGAGTCATCACATTCATGTTTACATATACTGGGGTTGCTTATTATGTGCCCGCTTTTTGGTTTTCAGTTTATGTACTACATGCAATTAACATTTAATTTGCTAATATACTGTTTGTAGCCTGCAAGTTCTACCTTATGCTCTCCGAGCCTGGTTATTCAAGCGTGTTAGTGTCATGTCACGTTGTCAATATTGTATTTTAACATTGCTTTTATTGTATGTCTTAAAGCGCTCATTCCCGGGCCTCAACTGAAAATGGACTCTGCTCAGATGGCTGGTCAACACAGCAGATGAAAATTAAATAAAATAAAAAAGTAACGCTTTAAATAAATGATAAAAAGTTTGAGAAATGCGTAGAGACTGAAAATATATCTGCGGATTCATAAGAGTGGAAACAACAGAATTTTGGCCAGCTGTCCAACACAATACTTTCCCAAAAACGTTTCTGTTACATTCTCTTGTTACCAGGAAGGTAATAATTCAAATAGCCACCACAGAGCAGAAGTATTCACGAAGCCGCAACAACACTAAACATAATATGCCTGACATTTTTACTTTGTTATTGATCTACTACTACTTTTACAGAATAATGCCACTATAACTAGTGGGCATGTGTGCTGACGTTTTGCTTTACTTCGCAACGCCTTGCGGATAACGAGGAGCCGAATTTGATATTTGTTTGCAACTGTTAGGTAAGCATGAACTAAATGTTGTAAATGCCTCTTTTCCAAAAAAAAAAAAAAAAAAAAAAAAAAAAAAAGTAGAAAGCCTGGTTGCATGACTTTTTGAATTGTTAAATTGCAAAGATACATTTTGAATTGTTAAATTACAAAAATACATTCTATGCTGTGTCTACAATACATTTTCTGCCTAAGTTAGAACAGTTAAGTGTATGCTCCTTTCATTAATTGTTGCTGAGTTTTGTTTTCAGTGAGAAACCATTGAGGAACACTAGCATTCAGGAAAGTCAAGAGTAGCGCTGTTTGTATAGCTGCTGCAGATTTTATCTTCTTTGTTTAATTGGTGTAATAACTGGGTTTCCAAACATTGTTGCTAAAATCAGAGTGTTTTGCAATGTTTAAACTCAACAATGCTTCATTTTACCCTCGAAAAGAATGAATGGTAGCAGATACATGTGGCTACAGCTGAAGAGATCGGTGATTCTCTTCCACAAGGCCACTGAGGTAAAATGCAGGACTTCAAAAGCCTATGCTTTTGATAGGGTTCCAAAGAATTTACTGAATTTCCAGAAATGGGTTAGTCAAACTGTGTGACACACATAAGCTTTTTAATGATTTGGTGCATTCAGTTGTTCATAACGTTATTCCTACCTTCTACACTCTGACCTCAGCATGTGGCCTTATTGCAAAACAAGGAATGGGTCTTCACATTCTCACCAGAACAACGACTTTACTGCTAGTTTCTCTTCTCTGACCAGAGGATTAAGTCTCTGAGTTACGAACGACAGTCTTCTTGTACTGCCCCAGGGTTTGATTCCCAATACCTACCTTCCCACTGCCTAGCTAATTGTGCGTTTGAGCAAGTCACATAACCAGGCAGAGATGCCGGGCTAAGCCTGGAGAAGGCCTGGGTGGATCAGTGCTACCCCAGTTAGTATAATCAAGCACATAGAAGGTGAGACCTGTAGCATTGAACAATTCTTCCTAGGTAAATTCAGCCAAGGAGGTTACATGTCCTGTTTACATACTCAAAGCAAGCAAATGCATAAGTTGTGGAAGTCAAACCGGTGTGTAGATTTCAATAAACGCATTGAAGGGCCCCAGCCAGTTTCGTACTCTCCACTTAATGAAGGCAGAAAGAATGAACTGCTGGCAAATAACAAGTGCATGCCAAGGTGATGGCTTGATAAAGTGGTTTAAAGTACCCCTCTGTTTACTAAATATTTTAAACGTTTCATAATATGTTTTACAAACAGGCACAGCATTTTTAAGGGATGAGTGGGGTGGATGAAACAATATGGCTTAATAAGCCACTGAAGGGAACTTTCTCGTCAATTCAAGGTTTGGTCAATAGCAAAAACAAAGTCTGACTTATTGCCTTCTGTCCTGAAATAAATTAACAGACACCGTGTTGTTACTGTGATCATCCTTGTTTAATAGACACCGTGTTGTTACTTTGATCATCCTTGTGTATTATTGCTAGTAGAACTCATGGCAAGTTTTTGATGAATTCATTTTCTGCCACCCTTTGCTGTGCATAATGGAGTACGGAAGAAAAGCAGTTTCGTTCACATTTGGCACTGGTTTCTCCGCGTATCAGTTATGTACTCAGGATGCATACTGTAGTCTGGCTAGATTCCTTTAAATATAAAATGCCATGAAATGCAAGAGGTTGCATAAAACAGTTTCTTAATGACATTTTAATGATGGGTTTCATTCTTGTGATGCGAAACTTTGTTAGCTGTTAGAGAGAGCTTGATAAAGACTATTACTATCACTATTACTCTTTACTGTTATGTCACGCTCTCTCTCTCACTGACACACACACACACTCTCTCTCTCTCACACACACACACACACACACACACACACACACACACACACACACACACACGTCCATTGTATTAAAAGGAGGCTGTGATAGAAGATTGTTTATTATTGTTTGTGTTGAGTGTTGTATAAAACATTATTGTTTAAAAAAAGAAGATGGTGAATTTTATGACTTCGACTAATGTTGTAAAAAAGCAGAATGAAGAGCTTCTGTGCCAAACGTTCAGTCTGTGTAAAACGACCACGCATTTGTGGATAACAAGAGCCTTGAATATGCTTAAGATTACTGCAGCCATGGGCTACAACCATTCATTCCACAGTTGGAAGTTATTAAGTCAATCACGGGAAATGATACATTTTCTTAAGGCAAACAGTACTTTTGGAGACCACATATTTTCTTTCTTCTGTAATTAGCTTTATTGTAGGTTCTTTTGCAAAAAAATGAACACATAAATGAAAAATAAAGACTTGTATGTTAAAAAATATGATGGAGTGTTGTCCTCATTCTTTGCTTATAGTATTACAAAGTTTAATGCTGTCTTTTAGCCTCATTGTACAGTATTCAAACACCATGCATGACCTTGCCAAACCCGACTGGACTCAAATTGTCATCATTTGTATGCAAGCTTTAGTGCATTTGTAACAGTCTTACTTCATTTGCATTTTTGACAGATAAACCACAGCATTTTTCTGTACAACGTCAGTTCAACACGCATAAAAGTAACATATTATGTAGGTTGTCATTGCCATTTTAATCCTGTCAGCACGCACGCAAGCTTATAGACCCCCCCCCCCCCACACACACACACACACACACACTTGGAATTCATAACGCCCGACACAGAAGTTGATCTGATGATCTGAAATGGTCCAAGAAAAACAAAGATAAGCATGAAAACAAGTTACTTCCAACGGGGACTCCTATACCAAAAAGTGACGTTTGGGATTAAAAGGAAAATAATATACAGCCTCAAGTCTCCACTATCGAGTAATAATCCAGTTATTCTCTTATTTCTTAATTTTCTTTTTAGGATGTCATTATTAGTACCCCTTTATCTGCTTGGCACTTCGCAACATATCTACACTGTAGAAAATTAAAGGCGCTGTCTTGTAATACGCCGTAACAACACAAATCCATCGATTTTCTTTCTTTTTTTCTTTTCCTACCTTAAAAGTGGCACGGTTATCTATGTTATCTCCGTTTAATTTAATGCATCCAAACGGTGTGTTACACTTTGAATATATTATTACCTTGTGTTATCTCTGAAAAATATTAACTTATGAAAAATATTAGTAAGCTTCTGCATTAAAAGAGAGAGAGGGAAGAACATGAACTAATTATATAAGAACACGTTCCTACTCAGCTTACCGCTCCAACTATTAACTACATCAGACATCTAAGGACTGTGGAGAGTAAGCGGACACTAAGCACTTTATAGTTACATTATATAATAATTGTGTACTTGTCTTTTGTAAATAACGAGCAAAGCTAAGTCAGGTGTGAAATATACAGCCTAGCCTGCGTTGCAAGTTCTCTCATCACGTGGATATGACACACAACACGTTCCTGACCTCCTTAGCCCCCAAAAATCAAAATACAAGCAACCCTGTCTCTGTTGAGGGGGGGGGGGGTATAACGTATTTGTAAGTGAATCTACTTTTTAATACTTACCCATGCCCCAGATGAAAAGAAAATACTTATAAAGAGTAATTTTGCAATGCTGCTTCTTGTTAAACAAGTGTCCGTACATTTACTAAAGATTTTAAAAGTAATAGTAAATATTTTGCAGGCCTTCTTCAACCACATTTTTTATTTTCTTTTTTTTTTTTAGTTTTATACATTGTATGCACTTATTTTTCTAATGAAACATTACTATACTAGTACATCTTTAAAATCGCGCAAATCAGACCAAATTGAAATATCCTTAAGTGCAACAGTGGTACTTTCTGAAGCCATTTTCTGCATACTACAACAGATGTTCTAGGAAAGAACCGAACACATCAATGTATTTATTGTCTGTGATTTTTTTCTTCCTGCATTAACCGCTCAGGCTATGGTCTCTCGAAACTTTTGTCAACTGATTTCCTTTTGTAGTAACTGAAGTTGATCTCTGCTTGATTTCTGCACTGCCCCGAAGATCTGTGATTTATTAACTACATTAAAGTGGAACAAAAGCACTTCTGTTGCATTATAGTTATTAAGCATGATCAGTGTGCTCCACAACTGTGTATTTTTATTTACTAATATTTGACTAACAATGTTAGTCTTATCGGTTTTCACCATAATGTCCCCCAGGCAACTACTGCATTTGAGGTGCTTACGTGCATATGCTTTTATCTGGAAAACAGAACAGTTACTGTACCTTCATAGTGAAATGGCTCTTGGTGGGAATTCTGAGGACAACGCATGCGTTCCAAACCACGTGCTTAACAGTTTAAGATTTGTGTAGGAACTATACCGTTTGGTGCCTGTCCCTGGTTACAAACATGGAACATGGCCAATTGGCATTAAACCTTGCCTTAATTTTTGGATGATTTTGCTGTTTAGCAGGAATATTACTCTCTTTCCAGTAACTTAATTCATGGACTGTGTTGAGGCTTTAGGAAATCAGGCATTGAAGGGCTGACAAATACAAAATAGACATTTTAATACAAATAACTTAAGAAGTTGATTGGAATAATTTACTCGGGACAGATTCTTATGAGTTATGATTGTATTTTATGCACTCCTTGCAGATAAAGGTTGCTACGGTGTCAAATAAATTTGAGGTGAGGTGTTTGCTACAAGCGCAGTCGTTCCCATATATGTTTTCAATGCTAGATTTTCGAGAAGGAAAAACAAAATAATCAAATATGAGTAAATTACGAAAACTAGTTGCTGAAAAATGCACTTGTATATAATAAACGAATTTCTCTTATCAGCAAATGAGTTTCAACAGGCACTCCTGTAGCAAAGGCTTGTTTTACTTTACTCCCAATGCATTTTTATCAAGCCTACAGTTGCCGTCTGCTTGATAACTTGGATATGAATTTCTCCACTGACGTAGGGCTTTCTCTTGAAGTTTAACTAAATTCATTGCTTGCCATCATCTTTCACTACACATTCTGGATATGACTAACGTCCTTGTTACATTATCTGCTGAATGGCACAGCTGCTGCTGCTCAGTATCAAGTTGTTTCGTTTTTTTTCTGATACTGTTACAATTATATCAAATTATTCTTGAGTGTGCATATACTTGCCTTTGCTGGATCTGTTTTATTCAAAATTCAAGGTATTTGGTTATTACAAAATATCTACAAGTTTAAACCCAAATGCCACCTACATACATATCTTACTTAAATACACTTTGCAACATTCTCAGAGAAATGTAAAGTAATTTTGAAACACCTTACTGACTTAACTGGAAAGAACCCTTCCTGCACTTATGTAAGGGAATATATTTATCGGAGTAGATTGCAGCATGTATGTACAGTCCTATAGTTGTCCTTACTCTGCGCCATTCTCGTTTAAATAGGTTTATCATGGCTATCATTCAATCAATTAGAGAACTAATTTTACCTAAACATACAAAATGCCCCTCAGTTGGTTATTACTACTATTTGATATAACTTGGTGGCCTATAGCCTTTGTCTCTTTGGTTATATGCAATACTGTTTCAGACTTCCATAATTTTTGTAAGAGACTAATATTTCTTAATAAAAGTCTGGATTAATCTATTTCGTCCCATCCCATTTACGCTTAATCAGTAAAAGTAATGCATATTAATCAGTAAAAGTCATGCATATTAGATCTTTGCAATACAGACAAATTAATGGACTGCTGTTTAACAAAATCTCTTCATTTATGCATGTACATTATATGCATGTGTACATGTATGTGTATGTGTACATGTACACGTATATGTGTATATATATATGCATGTGTATATGTACATGTATATGTACTATGTATGTATACGACGCCTGAGTCTCCCAAGTTACTTGCAGATGATGCACATTCTTCCCAAAGACTTTTCTGTCTTGTAATGTTGATACAGTCTAGAATATAACAAAGGAGAGCTAACCAGTAACGTTTTTATACTATAAAATAGACATTAAATTGGGTAGATTTTGTCTGTATTTAAAAAAAAAAGCAATTGCACGTCGCGCTAAAAATGTCAGGGCCTGCGGAGTCTGGTGAGAGTTTTTAAAGGTCAATGATTTGATGGGGCTGGTCTGCAAACTCTGAAAAAAAAAACTAGTCAGATTGAAAATGTGCCCTTTGAATGACCTCGTTTGGTTACTTTACCAGATCAGCTGCTATAGTAGACGGATTTTTTGCAGAACTACGGTGATTTCCAGTGCGTTCCCAATATTTTTACAGTCACCAACAGAAGAGAAAACAATGTACTAAAATAAATTAAAAAATAAATAAATAAATAGCTGTGCAGTACTTGACAGCACTAAAAGAGACGCATGACCAGGAATTTAATTGTGAGTAGTACTATCATAACTGGAATTGTAAAACAGTATGTCGTGTTTTCGAAAAACACAGGTTTCCTCGATTATGTTCTTTTGAGGCACCGCTCAAACGCCCTGTGTTACTAACATTTTGTGACAAACTCTAACTTCTCAGAATGCTTTGCAGTAACCAACTGCATCCAACTGCTTACTCTTTGTTAAAGGGCTACACTATTGGAAAAGGTCAGCGAGGACCAATGAGGCTTGTCTAGTTGGCAAAAATGCAACAAATGCATAACAGATGAACAAACTGATACTCACGTATGATTATATTGACAGCTGAGGTAACACAAATCAATATATATTGCATTCCATTACACATGAACTGTGATTTGTTTGCCATTCTTTTTTTGTTTAGGAGACCACCCTGAAGATTTACTTCAGAATTTTTCCTGGTGTTCAAATATATAAAATCACAAATAATGAACTGTCACACCACATACTAGGTATTAGCACTAGTTTCTTCGTTATTACAGTAAAATTACTACAAACGTCTTGCTTTAAGCTACGCTTTAAGCTAAAAATGTTAACTAGTGCTATACTGCTGACGTAAGGCGTATAAAAAGGAAATACTACTTCATTGCTGGGGGTTTGAGATCAGTTCCGCAAGAAAGGATTATATTTCATTTTTCAGATTGATTACATTTACTCACTGTTGTCAGAAAGTGTTACCAAATGAATGTTAACTCAACGAATAATAAACAATTAAGTGATTATTTCTGGAACCACAGGCCAAATTAATCGATTTTGGTGTAAGAGAAATATCTGCACTGCGAGGTTTCTTACATTAACATTAGATACAATAATTGTTGCTTATTCGTAGAAATTTGTGGTCCAGCAGTAATACAAAACAGGCTTCAGTTTTCTGCATATGTGTATATGTGGGGATTGTTTGGGCATGTGATTTACCTCTTAGAGTAAGAAAGCTGGACGAAGCCAAAAATAATGGGGACTAGTCCAAAGGTCCAGAATCTGGACCGGATTTGAATTATCGCTGTTGTAAATTTAAAAAAGATGCTAGAACAACAAGTTGTGTATTAGCATGCATTTTATGAAGAATATGAAGTCTGAACTCAAATGACCGTCTTGGTGTAGTGACTTCACAATCCCTAATGAATTGCCAGAAAACCAAAAAATTGTATGAGAAACAAGCCAAAATAATATCATACTGCAAGAATCTATATGTCAAGAGGTACCTGTTGGGAACAGAAAGGGGCCAGGGATCACCAGCCCTGACAAATATTGAAATTGATATCGAGAAATATTGGTATACATACTGATAACCACACACACACACACACACACACACACACACACACACGTGTATGGTGTGTGATGGCATACACAGTCAAAACCACAAGAATCATCTACGAGTTTGCAAAGAACTCGCAGAAAACACTAAAAGCAAGCAGCCATGGATATTGTCTAAAATGGCTAAATGAGTGTTAACAGCAATTTGCAACAAAATACATTAACACTAAATACATTAACACCGACAGGATCTGGCATTGCTTGCAATATTGCTGCCTAGAAATCCAACTAAAAATGAGAATAACAAAACTGAAAATAGCTTTTACTTTTTATTTTAAAAGCCCAATGTATTACATTACTCAACTGGCATAAGAAATAACAGCACTGTACAAAGTACATAACAAATCACAGTTATACAACCAACACACAACCTGCACAACTTGGGACACTTTCAATACTAAGTAATTTACAATATTACAATTAAAGTAGACAACAGCTGAACACTTACTTTGTGATATCACACTGGTGTCACGTCTACAGGGGCTTGGCATTTAAAACCAATTGAGCATCTCCAGTAACATTAAATTATTTTACTGTACACATCTTGTTTGGGTTTAGTTAGCCTAGCAATATTTTAGGATGTTCACAAAACACAAATGTGCAGTTTTCATAACAGAAGGATTTAAACAGTCTTAACAAAACATGCCAACACATTGCACATTTGAAATGAATGACGTCTATAGTATTAATACGTGTCATCTCTAATTTTCCTTCTCGGCATCAGCTTTACTTAAAATAAACACATTAACTAACTGATAAACCAGCATTTAGGAGAGAATACAGACAATTCAGTTCCCTAAAACGAAACAACTCGGACATGGTCCAGTTCTTCAGATATGACAGTATTTGTCCACTTAATTTGTAGGGAGTGTACCCACTAAAAACAAATGGACAGTGGTGTTCATCCTTTAATCCATCACTCATTAATATTCTGGTCCATAGTGGTGATGAGAGCTACAGCTACACTGCTGAATTTGGTGCTGATCCATTTGGATCGAGGTGGCCTTTAAAGTGAATTTTCGGTTGCTGGTTTGTGGAAGATGAGTTTGAGGAACGCATTTTAGTGTTAGGTAGTTTGTGATCCTTTTTCCATTTCATCCTCCGATTCTGAAACCAAATCTTGACCTGGCGTTCAGACAGACAAAGCGTGTGTGCTATTTCAATACGTCGACGCCTGGTTAGATACCGGTTGAAATGAAACTCCTTCTCCAGCTCCAGAACTTGCTGTCTCGTATAAGCAGTCCGAGACCTTTTGGGTTCTCCACCGTTGTAATTAGGGTTCACTGAACATAAAAAGCAATGGAACATAATCTTGATATAGTTACATTGTACTAATACAATAATTGTGTTATACAAAACTTGAAGACAAATGCCATTTGGCTACTAATAACATAGACTGACAGAGTGTAGTACATAATAAGGGACTGTGGGAACAGCTTCAAAGACAAACGGGCTACAGCAACAAGGCAGTAAAATTTATTGAGGCTATAATTACTGACCTCTAGTTTGCTAGTCATAAATCTTTCCCAAGAAAACCCATAGGACGTCTTTTATTGCACGTGCAAATGAATGGCCAGACCACTCAGTAGAGCTTTAGCTTCAAGAAAACGAACTTACCAGAGCTAATGTGGATTTTCTTCATCCACGGATACACCACGGGTTCTTTAATTCTCTGGCCAGTTGTGTTTTTCTCACTGAGGCTACAGTGTGTGGTGGTTGGGACAACTTCACAGGGCTGACTCTGTCTGCTGATGTGATTCTGGAACGCTTGCTGGGACTGGACCTGACCCCTCTGCGACACGTCCCCGTGACTAGTAGCCTGGACATTGTTAAAGCCATATGTCGCATCAGTGTAGTTAGATCCTTTGTAGAGCGTATCGGGAGGTTGAAATCCGGGATCTCTCGGCCTCTCGTAGTAGTCTGGAGACTGACTTGGTATGTAGCTGTTCTGTGAATACTCCTCACAGGGTGGAAATTTAGGTTCGATGTAGTTCGAGTTTATCAAAAACGAACTCATGGTCATTAATTTGTGAAGTGCAAAAATACTAATTTTTCTCGCTTTGTCGTTTTTCTGTTCTCGGCAAAACCCTCCCACTCCCTGTCAAGTGTACAAAGTTAGTCTGTCACGTGATATAACCACCCAATTAAAAATAAATCTGTGGCCCCGGATATGGAATTGAACCAATGATAAACGCTGGTTGTCCATCACAAAACTACTGTAGCATCCAGGGTATTTTTTTTTCAATATTTGACAAAAACGAAAGCACAGCTCATAAAAATATAAAGACAAGGCTTTTTTATTAACATAGTTAAAATGTGTTGTAGTTTTGAATATAAAGGCTTATAAGTAAAATGTTTAAATAGGTTAATGGGAATAGGTAGAATAGTATTGTGCGGGCGAATGTCTTAAGTTTTACTGCCTAGCGTTTTATTACAACATTGCTAAAGGAAAGGTCACTCAGTGGAATTGGAAGAAAATAAGTCGTTATGTTTTAGAGAGCTTTGTTTAATCAAAAAGGTCTAAGACATGCCATTGTACAAACACTACGCCGTTTCTGCACCTCACGGACTAACCTAACATATAACTACTCATTATACGACTTAAATGATCAAATGCCATACATTCTTAGATAGAAGAAAAGCATTCTATATTTGTGATATAGCAAACTTAAACAATTGATTGCCTAAACTTGTGTATACGTTCACCAAATCTGCTACAGAGTACTATAGAAAAAATGCAACTGATCTATCTATGCATGCGGCGATAAAACTCAAATTTCATGCAAGAGCCTTCCTCTCCCGTTTTCAGTACTGAAGAATCATATCGTATTTTCTCATGGAAACAGGAAACGCTGTAAAAGAACTTCACTAACTACAACTGTCCTGGTGAACTGATTATTTTCTGGGAAATGATTAACGTATTTTAAATGTATGCAAGTTTACCTGTTCAGCTAGAGAGCTGGAGCAGTAACTGACTTGATCAAATGCAGTTAGTATTACAACGAGCAACGCTACACAGTGTTGCATTTTACTATCACACTTAAGTGTATGTAAAGTTAGCAATTCATATAAAGAGAATCTGCGAGTTTAAAATAACATTTACTATTAAGTACACCTCCTCTGATCATATCCCACTTAGACTGTCCGGGAGCAACAGTCACTTATCTTCATAACTTTAAAGCACTTTTCACTGGAGCTCTGCAGTACTGGGAATGCCAATTTATTTGATCAAGAAAAGGTGTTTCTGCATTGCAGTTTGAATGACTTACGACTTGCTGGACCTGCTATTGCCTTCTCTTACAGTTTAACGCCACATTTACCTGCTATGCTATTGTCACGAAATATATTTATCAAGATCTGTACCACCTAATCTCAGCTACTGCTTTACATATTGGTATTTCATATTCCAGAGGCCTATGCTGTTTTCAGAAAATGTCTTGTGAGCTGCATGTGTATGTTACAAGTAGATTTTAAATGGTCGCAGTCTTCAAGAAAATGTCAAGATATATTTACAGCAAGTAAAGCAGTGCCGAAAAGCACAATTGATTTGTAGCAGTCATACCCCAAGATACCCCAGGTAGTGCAGTTACATGTTGTTATTATTATTATTATTATTATTATTATTATTATTATTACTATTACTATTATTATTATTATTATTTACAGTACAGTCGCTGTTGTCCTCACACAAAGAGTAAGAATAATAATAAAAAAGCTCTACGGCGAATTGCATAAAGGACTCTGCACATATCAAGGCCACACATTCCTTTAGTCACAGTACCAAATTTACCTGAAAAAACGGTGTGCAATGACATGCCCAAATGGGAGCTAAATCGAATACAAGTACGGTACTACAAGACATTAAAACATTAAACACCTTCTGGCCTGGAGTATTCTAGAATAAATACTACATGCAGACCTGAACAAAGAAACCAGCATGATATTAATCACTTCAAGAAAAGTTTGTCTGAGCATTTCCCAATCTGTCTACCATTTCAATTAAGTTTTTGGAAGATACAACACTGTAAACGACTATGAACAAAAGGAAGCATTTCTTTACCTTTTAGATTGCCTGAAACATTTTCTATATTACTGTCTCTTTTCATGTATTAAAACCATTCAAAGAAAATATGTCAATAAACAATTTTCATACGAGAATGCTGGCTTCCATTATTACTCCCTGTAATGTTTCAGTAACAACAGTACTTCTGGTTCCCGGGTTCACTATCATTTATAAGACAGTGTGTGTGTGTGTGTGTGTGTGTGTGTGTGTGTGTGTGTGTGTGAGAGAGAGAGAAACCATACTGGTATAACCTCGACAAATGCCTAAAGGTGTGCCTCATTAAAAGACAGGCAATCGATTTTGCAACCAGAAATTTAAGTCTATAAAAAGCTCAGTGTAGCAGAAACTTAACGGAAGCATGGCCAGTTTTAAAAAGGGAAACTTGTTTTTCTGAAACCTGAATTTATTAAGCAAATCCCTTTTTACTCAGGAAACATTGTCAATGTTTACTTACATGTTTAGCCTGTGACACAAAACAATTCAGTAGACTTACTTTTGATCATCACACCTCTCAATGCCCAAGAATTAGAAACCATTGCAATGGCCTTTAAATTCTTAACAGAAGGTAAAATAAAGGTCATAACATACTGCCAAAAAGAGACACCTTGATATTTTCAACACAGGACTTTGCTTACTAGACAATATACAAATGGTACTTCAGAATAATCTTAATTCTGTTATGTAATAATACAGCTAAACCTAACAGGTCTAACTAAATGAGAAATCAGTACATTTAAGAGGAGTAAGCCTTATCATGAGGGCAAAACTCTTTGAACTCTATCTAAGCCATGTGAGTTAAGAGGTAGGCTGTAACCGTATTTATAACCATTTGGGGTTTGATCTAACAACTTCTTCTAGTGCATCCGGATCTGGAGACAATTTCCTTTACTTGGCCATGCTTTGTTTGACCAAGAATCAGTGCAAACGGACTGTAAAATACCTTTTCTACATAATCTGATGCTTGTTGTACTGTAGTCTATAGCCATGTATACAATGCAAAGACTTTAGGCCTAGTTTGTGATGTAAACTGTTGAGGTTCTACCATATAGACGGTACAGTCTAGGAGTTTTCTTTTTGCGTGGTTTTGTCAGGCGCAACCTTTTATATTTTTCTCTGCACAGTAGAGTTCGTAATTTGGTTGGGTTACCTTTTAACGTGGGAAGTAATGTAGACCTGCAATGTTTTAAGGCACTACGAGCCGTGAGCATTATTACTGAAAGCAAAAGGAACTACTAAACAAAAAGAGTGACTGATCCCAATTTATCTTGTGTATACCTCTTGCGTTAACAAAATAGTTGTAAAATGAATAAAGAAATTATGACCCTAGAAAACGAGGCTATTTCCAATACAGTCGGAAACATAATTGCAGATACTGTTGCAACTAGCTGACTTTTACTGCACGTTTTTCGAATTGTATATTATTTTTCCTTAGCATGTATAATTTAAAATGATACCCTCTAATGGTAGGTCACGTCTTAAAACTCGAGGTAAAAGGCAATAAACGGTGATACAAACACATTTTGTGAACTAACACCACAAATTGCTGAAAATGTGTTGTGGTTTACTACACCAGTTCAAATGCTTGGTTGTTTTGAGTTGTACAGCTTTCTTTGCTTCCTGTTAAACAAATCACAAACTAAGCCAAGACCACATTGAGCGTTGTTATAGACAGGTTTATTGCAAGATTTACAACTACCTTAGCTCAGGGAACAAATGCTAAGTGTTTGATCGAAAGCTTTCGTTTTGTAAACTGAATAAGGTTCATGTTCAGTAAGGGATGTATGCAATCGAGAAACACAAATATAGCAGTACTAGTTTTTACATATTGAGTCTTGCTCTAGTCAAATAATATAAAGTTATGGAAAAACTTACCACTCTTTGAAAAATGGTAACACTTCATTGGTCTTCTTTCAGATGGACAAACGTTTCCTGTTTCTTAATTTCTTTTTCCCCTCATATACAGTCGATAATACGTATATGTACGTATACACAATAAATATATACAATCTCCATGTGTGCAAACATTGATCCAGCAGTTTAAAATTTCCCACAAATACTGAATATGTACTACCGCGTATCCTACCACCGATGTGGAACATGTTTGGAACAGCGATTTTCAATGAATTCAAAGCTGTCCTAAGTTTCGAAGTGACCGAAAAGTGACACCGTGTGCATTTTGTTTCTTATTAATCTTACACATTGACAGTCTTTGTTAAATAACAAGGCGTGCCCTTCAGCAGGCGACATTTTCATATTTGTTAGACGCAGTGACCTGAAGTTCACCTCGCCCTTGGACTTACTTATTTTCCCTAAAAGGGCATTTGCAGGGTATTCTGATATTAGTGCACGTACCCATAACTACATATAAATCAGAGGTACCAGTAGGTGACAAATATGGAATCAGTTCTGTTTCCCAATTCTGACTTGTTTTACTTAGAAATATGAAGCGTTGTTCCAAGCAAATTTATAAATACTAGACAATATTCTAACGGCCCTTGTGCGTGCTTTCTGTTTCTGGATATGCCTGGCACATTTCCTTCATTCCCTTACTTCGTGGACAGGACAATATGTATTTTGTTTACTCAACGCTGTTTCTTTACTTACTGCGATGCTCCTACACACACACACACACACACACACACACACACACACACACACACACACACGTGTGTGTATATCACATAGAATGGAAAGTCTGTATGGACTGCGTGAGCCTCTTATGCAAGAAATATTACACCAAACTATATCGCAGATGTTTTGTTTGCTTATTTAACTAGGAATTCAAGCTGACAGAAACTAATCAGAGAAGAGCCTACAAAAAAAAATATGTAGGCATGTAGTGCAACTTTCTATCCGCAGAAAAAAAAACATGAATCAAGAGGACAAAACAAATAAGGTTAATAAACAGACAGCAATCCTGATCTGCAGTTTGGAATTTCCCCTGAAACTCATCTCATCATTTTTACTCCATTTTTATACAACATTTAGAACAGGGGGTCATATTAAAGGAACATGAGCGGACAGATGATCCGCTGTGGCGACCCCTAACTGGGAAAAGCCGAAAGACGAAGAAGTGGCGTGTCTCTAAATGATGTTCCTCTGGACTTTCAGATGCCGACCACAAGTTTACAATGAAATGACTGAAGTCTGTTGAGCCTTGTGTTATGTGTTTCACTGGAATATGTGTACGTGTAAGGCATTACTGAAATATAATAAAGATGTGCAACAAAACATAATAGCATTTAAACTGAATGAAACAGAATGAGAAAATAGTTGAAAAGACTGATAAACAAGTTAAACGCAGTACTGTTACAACAACGCAACACATTAAAACACATTACAACGACAAACCTAACTAAAGCAATTCCTACAACAAACATATTTACACATAGCTTATATATATATATATATATATATATATATATATATATATATATATATATATATACACACACACACACACACACACACACACACACACACATAGCGATAGATACGCACACACACACATTCCCATCCATCTATTCATCCATCCATCCATCCATCCATCTATCTATATACATATGTGTGTGTATGTATATACATATATTTACACCCGCGGTTTAATTTTCACTTTTTTCTTCCACTGTTACTGGTATTTGTTGTTGTTGTAATGTATTTTTGAGAACTTGTCAGCTGACTTTCTTTGATCATGTCACTTTTGTTATTATTTAAGTTGTCTTCCATTTTATTTCAATGTGATAAAGCCCCACTTTGGGATGAAAGTGCTCAATAAAATATTTGTCAGCTCAAATTTGGTTGCAACTCCGTTTACTTTATAGCATTTTAATTTTCCTGAGGTTTGCACTGTTTATCTGGTGCCAAGACTTTTTTATTTCTTAATCTTCACAAAATAATCTGCCTAATGAGTTATATGCAATCACATTTCCAGTTCTTCCCAAGGAGGAAGCTTAAATGTTATAAATGCATCTACATTATTCTACACAAAATAATCACAGACGTGGGACTAAGGAAAAAAAAAATACTCACAGTAAATTGTAATGTAACAGATTTTTTTTATGTATCAGTTTCTGCAAAAGCAGTAAACACACACAACTGCCAGACAGGTTCCATGAGTTTTGTTGTTGTTGTTATTGTGTGTGTGTGTGTGTGTGTGTGTGTGTGTGTGGGCGCGCGCGCGTGTGTGTATATATACCCTTCTCCGGTAGTGCACTGATCACCAATGACAATGTGCAGGAACAGTCCCCCTGAAGAATGAAGAGTCACAATTTAAAAAAGTGTGGATTATTTACAAAACTGAGTAATATAATGATAGAATGACTAGCTTAACAATATTAAAATGTTTTACACATTATTTTACAAATCGACAAAACAATAGATAAAATATATGAGTAAGGTAGGACAACAATGGAATTCTACTAATGAGGAATTGTTAAAATGTGCACTGCAGTAAACAGGTGCAAAATATCATAGGCATAAAAAAACGAGAAACAGAGAAATTGTACTGATGAGTAGTTTAGAGAGTGAAGCCAGCAAGTAAAGAGTGCGACAGTAAAAGGCAGCAAGCCATGTTTAGTATACAGGTAGGAAGAAACTCTGAGGAGGAGGTGTATTACTTTTGTTTCTTTAATGTCTAACACGTTGCGAATCTATGTATTAATTCAACTACAACTCTTTTCACAAAGCTTTCAACTCCCCCAAAATTTTATGAGATGTAGTTATAGAACTACATGATTTTGCATATTAGCACATATGTCACTTTATACACAGTGATTAGCACATGTAGAAACGGACATTGCTATTCCACATCTGATATATTTAAGGATGCCCATCAGTGATGTCTACTCCCCATTTTAGTACTCATACTTTCAGGCTAGTCATTTAACATTTTAGGACAACAGTGGAAAATGCTGGGGTATTTGACTAGATGACAGACGACAACTGCAACTTTCTGGCTTTGTTTGTTCATTTACATTTCAATCAGACTTTCATCCAGAATTAGTGAGTTTCAAAAGCAAATGTGTATCAGCAGATTTATGAATTTCACTCCAGCTTCTGCTTGCTACATATCCTATGTACACCCCGAAAGCAATGCAAGCTATCAGCTGCATCTATTGTTTTACTGCTTTCCTTTTAATAATTAATATTTATTAACTAGGAAACTGGATTGGTCTGGAGATTGTCTTCAGGGAAGACCAAAATCCACGTGGATAAAAATAAATATTGCCACATACAACTAAGACAAATGTAGACTCATAATAATAATTAAAAGCAATTTAGAATGTTACAGTGATAGAACACATTTAATGGCCATTTTAGTAACTTAAAATGTAATGCAATAAAGAAAGACTGGCATTTCATGACCAACATAGTCTTATTATTCATTATAGTAATCCCTAAGCAGAGTCCTCGGCGCTCAGAAACGCTAGTAAATACAAGATGCAAGAAGAGTAGAAAAGTAAGAGAAATATTGCCAGATGTTACAAAGGGGTTAGTGGAAAGAGATGGACAAAATGGCAAAAAATACAACCGTTTTTCTAAATGAAAGGAGTCTATAAGGTACAACAGTAATGCTAGCCTGCATGCATTTTTTTGGTAAGCAGTTATAACCATATAGATTTTACATATTTACAATATTATGCTTATAGAGGCAAGAGAGTAGCACAATTTCATCTTCAAGGGTATAATACAGGATCAGTCTGTTTTGGAAGTCACGAGTTTACCTTGAGCATGGCTGTCTCTTCAGAATCAGTGAGAATTCAAAAAAAAAAAAAATAGTTTTTGACCAATTGTTGTTTTAATTTATTGAGTATAATCCAAATAAGTACCCATATTTTATTTCCAAACCCATAAATTTGAAGAAGGATTAGGAAGGACAGAACAAATTTTTCAATCAAAATCAGGGATGCCCAGAATATTAGGAGCAACTGAAAGGTATTACCTGGAGTCCCTAAAGCAGTCCACTTGTATTTTTAAGGTGGCATTTGCCCATTTCTTTAGGCATACTTTTCCAAAATGCTGGGAGCAGTTAAATTGCTTTTTCACCAATAGCTAGTGCATAATTTGGCCTCAGCTTTCAATAGGTGGGTGCTTCTTGGTGTCTAGATCAACATGAGTTCTCCACATTGCATCTTTTTCTACACTGGTAACTTTAATATGCATGCTTTGTAGTTAGACCAAGAAGCTGCAATATCTGAAACATTACAATACTAACACCATGCTTAACAAATAAAAGAACATGCTATAAGCCACATATGTGACTATCTTCCACTTCTAATTTCATCAGCACTACAACATCACTAAGTAGGACGGCAAAAAGACATTTACAGTGACACACACAGTAAGATTTACAGAGCTAAAAAGGTAGAGCATATTAGATATATGGTTTCCTGAACTACTGGCAACAATGTGATTTAACGGCTAGACAAAAGGGTTTGCTGTTGAATGATTAGACAATTATTTTCTTACTGATTGAAGGAATAAAGAAGAATGTGTGACTAGGCTATTCACCCCTTTTTGTTTGTTTGCTTGTTTGTTCGTTTGCTTTAATTAATTATTCAGAAATAAAACTGAACAGACTTATCTCAAATGTACATTTTATAAAATAAACACAAAAACAGAATGATGAAATCTCATTTGTGGGATGAAAGTGCTTGTTCTACATTTATTGTACTTCCTAATCATCTTTCAAGATGTTATACTCTCTCTCTCTCTTTCTCTCTATCTCCATATATATATATATATATATATATATATATATATAGAGAGAGAGAGAGAGAGAGAGAGACAGAGATTTTGTGTGTGTGTGTGTGTGTGTGTGTGTATGTGTGCGTGTGTGTGTGTGTGTGTGTGTGTGTGTGTGTGTGTGTGTGTGTGTGTGTGTGTGTGTGTGTTTGTATAAAAATTCAGGAGGAAACCAAACCTGTTTGTTGACAAAAGACATTGTCTCATGGATTGCTATTGTACTTTGCAAATTGAAATAAACATATATGATGACATTTTGCATGTATACACAGCTACATCTACAGATGGATAGATAGACAGATAGATTAAATAGATAGATAGATAGATAGATAGATAGATAGATAGATAGATAGATAGATTGATAGATAGATATAGATAGATATATAGATTGATAGATAGATATAGATAGATAGATAGATAGATAGATAGATAGATAGATAGATAGATAGATAGATACATAGATAGATAGATAGATGCATAGATAGATAAATAGACTGATAGATACATACATAAATCAACAGACAGACAGATCCTTATCTCGTGTACTTTTTTATATTTTATGAGCTGGAATTGTGCATAGGTGTGTGTGTTGTGCACAAATGTGTTGTTTGTTGTGCATGTATGTGTGTGTGTCTGTGTGTGAGTGCTTGCGTGCGGTGTGTGTGTGTGTGTGTGTGTGTGTGTGTGTGTGTGCGTGTGTGCGGGCGTGTGTGCACGCATGCGCACCCATGTGCACATGTGTGTGTGTTGTTTCTGTGTGCACCTGAACTGCTTGGTATTCATTCTTTATTGAAAAACACAAGTCCCCAAATCACAAAAAGCCATGCATCATGTTTCTAGAATGAACTTTCCTTCTCCAGATTTGCAGAAGGAAAAGGAACAATACTTTCTTTTTTTTAAAGAGAAATTCACTTTCTCTGCACAATGGTAAACTCAGAGGTCGGTATGATAAGTGACATGGGATGTCACTGCACAATAGTAATCTCAGAGGTGGGTATGATAATGGCATGGGGTGTCTCTGCACAATGGTAATCTCAGAGGTGGGTATGATAAGTGGCATGGGGTGTCTATGCACAATGGTAATCTCAGAGGTGTGCATGGTAAGTGGCATGAGGTGTTTCTGCACAATGGTAATCTCAGAGGTGGGTGTAAATGGCATGGGGTGTCTCTGTACAATGGTAATCTCAGAGGTGGGTATGGTAAGTGCTATGGTATGTCTCTACACAATGGTAATCTCAGTGGTGGGTATGAGGGATCTTGTAGACCCATCAGCCTGACTAGCCTGATCTGCAGGGCCATGGAACGGATTATCATGGACCTCATTAAGGAGGACATTGGCATTCTCCAAACACTCAATCCCACACAGTTTGGCTTTGTCAAGAGGTGGTAATGTTTGTTAAATTTGGTTGACTTCTTTGAGACACAGGAGACATGGATGTGGGGACTATGGTGCACACCACCTACTCTGACCTGGCCAAAGCCTTTGCACTATTCCCCACTTGGGCACAATAGACAAACTTTCTCAACTAAGGATTAATCCATATGTTACCAGATGGGTAGCAAACTGGCTCACTGATAGAACCCACCTAGTTAAAATAGCAGAAGACACCTCAAACAGTAGACATGTAATGAGTTGTGTACAGCAGGGTTTGGTCTTGGGGCCTCTGTTATTTGGGATTTACTTTTTTGAGGTGCAGGGCAAAATCAATGGGCTATGGCTGATCTAGTTAGCAAATGAATGCAAGTTGGGGCCTTCCATCAATTCTCCTAGTGTTGTGGGCATCCTGCAAGAGGGTCTCACCCAAACAAATCACTGGTGCCAGAAGCACAACCTCAAGCTGAATACCACAAAATGCATGATCATCCACTTTGAGGAGAGATTAATAACAATGTCCTAAGCATGCAATCAGTCATGAGGGATTTGGACACCCAGGTTGATAGCAACCTGACTTTTGACCACAATGTTGCTTCCAAATTATGGAAAGCTTTCTACATGGCCCACCTAATAACTAAGGGTATCTCATCCTAGGACAAGGAGGTCATAACATCCCTGTACTCTTCCCTTGTAAGGCCCATTGTTAAGTACAACACCCCCTTTGGCATGTACTTTACAAAACACATACAGCAGCTGGACAGACCACAGAGATTCCTCATCAGGATAATCCAGGGCCACAAACAGACTCCTCAGAGGTGACCTCTGTCTGGCACACAAGGCAATCTCAGACACCGCCTCGATGGGACTGCTGCATATCCATAAGTTAAGCTCCATTCGAGTAATCCACAAGTGTGGCCTCAACCTTATCTGTGACATCAATAGGACATGTTGGCAGTATGGGTTTGTGTCCCAGATACTCCCCCATCTGTGGAATAGACTCCCTCTCCACATCAAACAGAGTACCTCTTTACTCTTTTTAAGCATAACCTGGACAACTGGATGTGAAACAGAAAATACACCCTTGGGATTCCACCCATGTCCCTGCTGAACACGGGCATCAGATGCTGACTCTTAGTCTAAACATGGGTTAAACACTTGGCTAAGTTTATACAGCCTCAGGGTCAATAGCCCTTTAACCTCCTATGATACTATGATCCCAAGTGACATGGGGTGTCTCTGCACAATGGTAATCTCAGAGGTGGGTATGATAAGTGGCATAGGGTATCTCTGCACAATGGTAATCTCAGAGTTGTGCATGATAAGTGGCATAGGGTGTCTCTACACAATGGTAATCTCCAGATTCAGAGGTGGGTATGAACAGTGTCATGGGGTGTCTCTGCACAATGGTAATCTCAGAGGTGGGTATGATAAGCGGTATGGGGTATCTCTGCACAATAGTAATCTCAGCAGTGGGTATGACAAGTGGCATGGGGTATCTCTGCACAATGGTAATCTCAGAGTTATGTATGATAAGTAGCATGGGGTGTCTCTACCCAATGGTAATCTCAAGATTCAGAGGTGGGTATGATAAGTGTCATGGGATGTCTCTGCACAATAGTAATCTCACAGGTGGGTATGATAAGTGATATGGGGTATCCCTGCACAATAGTAATCTCAGAGGTGGGTCTATAGTGGCATGGGGTGCCTCTGCACAATGGTAATCTCGGAGGTGGGTATAAGTGGCATGGGGTGTCTCTGTACAATGGTATTCTCAGAGGTGGGTATGATAAGTGGCATGGGGTGTCTGCACAATGGTAATCTCAGAGTTATGTATGATAAGTGGCATGGGGTGTCTCTACACAATGGTAATCTCGAGATTCAGAGGTGGGTATGATAAGTGTCATGGGGTGTCTCTGCACAATGGTAATCTCGAGATTCAGAGGTGGGTATGATAAGTGTCATGGGGTGTCTCTGCACAATGGTAATCTCAGAGGTGGGTATGATAAGTGGTATGGGGTATCTCTGCACAATAGTAATCTCAGCGTTGGGTATGAAAAGTGGCATAGCGTGTCTCTACACAATGGTAATCTCGAGATTCAGAGGTGGGTATGATAAGTGTCATGGGGTGTCTCTGCACAATGGTATTCTCAGAGGTGGGTATGAAAAGTGGCATAGGGTGTCTCAGCACAATGGTAATCTCAGAGGTGGGTATGATAAGTGCCATGGTGTGTCTCTGCACAATGGTAATCTCAGAGGTGGTTATGAGGGATCTTGTAGATGCATCAGCCTGACTAGCCTGATTTGTAGGGCCATGGAATGGACGATCATGGACCTCATTAACGTGGACACTGGCAACCTCCAAACACTCAATCCCACACAGATTGGCTTTGTCAAGAGAAGGTCATGTCAGTTAAATTTGGTTGACTTCTTTGAGACACCGGAGCCATGGATGAGGGGAAGATGGTGCGCACCACCTACTCTGACCTTGTCAAAGCCTTCAAGCACTATTCCTCACTCTGGCATAATAGATAAACTCTCTCAACTAGGCATCAAGCCATATGTTACCAGATGGGTAGCAAACTGGTTCACTGACAGAACTCACCTTGCTAAAATTGGGGAAGCCACCGCAAACAGTACACCTGTAACAAGTGGCGTACCACAGGGTTTGGTCTTGGGGCATCTGTTATTTGGGATTTATTTTCTAAGGTGCAGGTCAAAAACCAATAGGCGATGGCTGACCAAGTTTGCAGATGACAGCAAGTTAGGGATTTTCATCAGTTCTTTTAGTGACACGGACATCCTGCAAGAGGATCTCACCCAAACAAATGACTGGTGCCAGAAACACAACTTCAAGCTAAATACCAAAAAATGCATCATCATCCCCTTTGGGGAGATTGACATCCCCACAAATTATCACATTAATAACAATGTCCTAAGCATGTAGTCAGTTATGAGGGATTTGGGCACCCAAGCTGAGAGCAACCTGACTTTTGACCACCATGGTGCTTCCATTGTATGGAAAGCTTTCTACATGGCCCACCTCATAACTAAGGGTATCTCATCCAGGGACAATGAGGCCATAACATCCCTGTATTCATCCATTGCAAGGCCCATTGTTAAGTACACCACCCCATTTGGCATGTACTTCACAAAGCACATGCAGCAGCTTGAGAGACCACAGAGATTCCTCACCAGGAGAATCGAAGGCCTCAAACAACTATCATGCCCAGATAGGCTAAAAGCCATATCCCTCTACTCAGATTCATGGAGACTCCTCGGAGATGACCTCTGTCTGGCATACAAGGCAATCTTGGACCCCGCCTTGATGGAACTGTTGCATATCCGCAAGTTAAGTTCCACTCGAGTAACCCACAAGTGTGGCCTCTACCTTGTCTGTGACATCAACAGGACTTGTTGGTGGGACAGGTTTGTGTCCCAGAGACTCCTTCATCTGTGGAATAGGCTCCCTCTCCATATCAAGCAGAGTACCTCTTTACCCTTTTTAAGCGCAACCTGGATAACTGGATGGGAAACAGAAAATACACCCCTGGAATTCCACGCGTGTCCCTGCTGAACAGGGGCATCAGATGCTGACTTGTCTAAACATGGGCTAAACTCTTGGCTAGGCTTATTAGGGCTTCAGGGTCAATAGCCTAGTAACTTCCTATGATCCTATGATCCTAAGTGGCTTGGGTTGTCTCTGCACGATGGTAATCTCAAAGGTGGGTATGATAAGTGGCATGGGGTGTCTCTGCACAATGGTATTCTCAGAGGTGGGTATAAGTGGCATGGAGTGTCTCTGCTCAATGGTAATCTCAGAGGTGGGTATGATAAGTGGCATGGGGTGCCTCTGCATAATGGTAATCTCAGAGGTGGGTATGATAAATAGCATGGGGAATCACTGCACAATGGTAATCTCATAGGTGGGTATGATGAGTGGCATGGGATGTCTCTTCATAATGGTAATCTCAGAGGTGGGTATGATAAATAGCATGGGGTATCTCTGCACAATGGTAATCTCAGAGGTGGGTATAATGAGTGGCATGGGATGTCTCTGCACAATGGTAACCTCAGAGGTTAGTATAAGTGGAATGGGGTGTCTCTACACAATGGTGATCTCAGAGGTGGTTATAAGTGGCATGGGGTGTCTCTACACAATGGTAATCTCAGAGGTGGGTATGATAATTGGTATGGGGTGTCTCTGCACAATGGTAATCTCAGTGGTGGGTATGATAAGTGGCATGGGGTGTCTCTGCAGAATGGTAATCTCAGAGGTGGGTATGAGGGATCTTGAAGACCCATCAGCCTGACTAGCCTGACCCATCAGCCTGACTAGCCTGATCTGCAGGGTCATGGAACAGATTATCATGGACCTCATTAATGACGACATTGGCAACCTCCAAACATTCAAGCTCACACATATTGGCTGTGTCAAGAGGAGGTCATGGCTGTTAAATTTGGTTGACTTCTTTGAGACACTGAAGTCATGGATGAGGGGAAGATGGTGCACACTGCCTACACTGACCTGGCCAAAGCCTTCAGCACTATTCCCACTCTGGCATAATAGATAAACTCTCTCAACTAGGCATTAATCCATATGTTACTAGATGGGTTGCAAACTGGCTCACCGATAGAACCCACCTAGTCAAAATGGGGGAAGCCACCTTAAGTAGTAGACATGTAATGAGTGGCCTACCACAGGGTTCGGTCTTGGGACCTTTCTTATTTGGGATCTACTTTTCTGAGGTGCAGGTCAAAACCAGTGGGCTATGACTGACCAAGTTTTAAGATGACTGCAGCCTAGGGGCTGTTATCAATCCCCCTTGAGATGTCGACATCCTGCAAGAGGGTCTTACCCAAACAAATGACTGGTGCCAGAAACACAGCTGCAAGCTGAATACCAAAATATGTATCATCATCCCCTTTGGGGAGAGTGACGTCCCCAGAAATTATCACATTAATAACAATGTCCTAAGCATGTAATCAGTCATGAGGGATTTGGGTACCCAGGTTGATAGCAACCTGACTTTTGACCACCATGTTGCTTCCATTGTACAGAAAGCTTTCTACATGGCCCACCTGATAACTAAGGGCATCTCATCCAAGGACAAGGAGGCCATAACATCTCTGTATTCTTCACTTGTAAGGCCCATTGCTAAGTACAACACCCCATTTGGGATGTACTTCGCAAAACACATGCAGCAGCTGAAGAGACCATAGAGATTCCTCACCAGGAGACTCTAAGGCTGCAAACAGCTACCATGCATAGATAGGCTAAAAGCCCTATCCCTCTACTCAGTTTCATACAGACTTCTCAGAGGTGACCTCTGTCTGGCATACAAGGTGATCTCAGACCCTGCCTTGATGGGACTGCTGCATATCCGCAAGTTATGCTCCACTCGAGTAACCTGCATGTGTGGCCTCAACCTCATCTGTGACATCAATAGGACTTGTTGGTGGGACAGCTTTGTGTCCCAGAGACTCACCCATCTGTGGAATAGACTCCTTCATCACATCAAGCAGAGTACCTCTTTACCCTTTTTTAAGAGCAACCTCAATAACTGAATGGGAAACAGAAAATACACCCCTGAGATTCCACCCAAGTCCCTGCTGAACAGGGGCATCGGGTGCTGACTTGCTGAACAGGGATTAAACTCTTGGCTAGGCTTATTAGGGCTTCAAGGCCAATAGCCTAGTAACTTCCTATGATCCTATAATTCTAAGTGGCTTGGGTTGTCTCTGCACAATGGTAATCTCAGAGGTGGGTAGAAGTGGCATGGGGTGTCTCTACACAATGGTAGTCTCAAGATTCAGAGGTGGGTATGACAAGTGTCATGGGGTGTTTCTGCACAATGGTAATCTCAGAGGTGAGTATGACAATAGGCATAGGGTGTCTCTGCACAATGGTAATCTCAGTGGTGGGTATGAGGGATCTTGAAGACTCATCAGCCTGACTAGCCTGATCTGTAGTGTCATGGAACAGATTATCATGGACCTCATTAACAAGGACATTGGCAACCTCCAAATACTCAAGCCCACACATTGGTTGTGTCAAAATGAGGTCATGTCTATTAAATTTGGTTGACTTCTTTGAGACACCGGAGCCATGGATGAGGGAAAGATGGTGCACACCACCTACTCCAACCTGGCCAAAGCCTTCAGCACTATTCCCCGCTCTAGCATAATAGATAAACTCTCTCAACTAGGCACTAATCCATATATTACCAGATGGGTAGCAAACTGGGTCACTGACAGAACCCACCTAGTCAAAATAGGGGAAGCCACCTCAAGTAGTAGACCTGTAATGAGTGCCGTACCACAGGGTTCGGTCTTGGGTCCCCTGTTGTTTGGGATTTACTTTTCTGAGGTGCAGGTCAAAACCAGTGGGCTATGGCTGACCACGTTTTCAGATGACTGCAAGCTAGGGGCCATCATCAATTCCCCTTGTGATGCTGACATCCTGCAAGAGGGTTTCATCCAAACAAATGACTGATGACAGAAACACAGCCTCAAGCTAGATACCAAAAAAAATGCATCATCATCCCCTTTGGGGAAAGTGACATCCCCACAAATTATCACATTAATAACAATGTCCTTCATATATGTTTGTATTGATGCTATTAACTTGCTCATGTGTTGCCTGCAACTGCTGTTTTGTTTTTTATTTGAACGTGCTACATTTAGGGCCTGATAAATATACTCCGTTTATCTAACTACCAATGTTTTGTTGCCAAACGACCATGTGCTTAAATGCTGTATAGCCTTATAACTGGGTTTAGCGGCATGCAGATAAGACTAAAAGGCAGCGGCAAATAGAGCAACTAGCACCTGGACAGCATAGTTTGCCTGGGAAAGCCTTTCTCTAAGCACTACATGTGTTTTATGCTCATATTTACAGCAAGTTGTTTTCAAAGGTGCCGACTGTAGCGTACATATTCTGCTTGTTACAAAGTGTCCGTTTAATCAGCTTAACACATTAATTCACCCTCTAGGCTTTTCTTGATGAATGCTGCTTCAGCACTCAACGTAGCCCAGTGTACAACCGTTGAGTTTCTATTAAAATACTTAGCTAGCATAGTGCTGGACCTAGCCAGCTACAGGGGCTGAACGGCAACTGCGACACCATCTGCAAGTGCTCCATAAGGGCGTTCTTGTAAAAATGTCTTACATGCAGTTTTTTGCTCATTACAAAGTGTCCATTTAATTGGCTTAACACATTAATTCACCCACTAGGCTTTTCTTGAAGAATGCTGCTTCAGCACTCAATGTAACCTGGTGTACAGCCATTGAGTATTTATTAAAATACTTAGCTAGCATAGTGCTGGACCCAGCCAGCTACAGGGGCTGAACGGCAACTGTGGCACCATCTGCATGTGCTCCATAAGGGCATTCTTGTAAAAATGTCTTACATGCAGTTTTTTGCTAGGCATTAAGCTAGTGCATAACCCCCTGGGTTTTCAGACATTACATTAGGTCGCATAGTCAAACCCATCAAGCTACAGTGGCTGAACGCCAACTGCGGCAGCATCAGCATGTAGTCAATGGGCTGTTATGGATCTATAAATGGTTATTAAGTGTTAGTACAAAATCCTTTGCAATGATAGAACCGAGAGAAAAGGTGGTGGTGTGGCTATTATCTACCCATCCACCCATACTCTAAATCCATACACCAACCCCCATCCCCACCTTCTCCAATGCCGAAATATCAATAGGGTATTTAAAGCTTAATAACTGCAATTCTTTATGCATCTGTTCTATCTATATCCCTCCAAGCAATAACACCAAAACATTAGAAGACATAATATCCTGGTTTAACTCCAATATAATACTTGAAACCTATATCCTTGGTGATGTAGACATCAACTGGGCATCCAACAACTCTAACACCCCATCCCAGTCAATCAATATCTACAACTTCACTTAACTCATAAACCTTCCAACCAGGCCCAACAAAGATGGAACCTCTGGTACCATCATAGACTGGATACTCACTACCCACCCACACCTTGCCTCTCAAGCCAGTCTTCTACCCGATCCTCTCAGCGACCACCTACCTGCCCTCATTGACTGCTTATCCCCACCCCCTAAAACATCACCAGTATATCCTAACCCACACACACACACTCAAAGAATGCCTTAAGCACATAGACTGGTCACCCCTAAAAACTCTCCCACTTGATGATGCATTATCCTATTTTAACAATACATTTCTAACCATCCTAAATCAACAGCCCCCCCCCTTACAATGCAAAAGAATCAAATCAAATTCCTGCCCCTGGCTATCCCATGAAACTAGAAACATCATGCATCAGCATGACAAAAAAAATGGGAACAATACCAAAAACAAAACGCAACCAACTCCCTCCTAGAATTTAAACAAATATGTAACGTAGCCAAAAAATTGTTAACCAAAGACCACAGAAACTACTACAATACCTCCAATCTATTCACTCATCCAATCCAAAAAGAATTTGGAGCTGTGTGTCCTCCATCCTTCACCCAGGAAATAAAAGCAACCCATACCCAGACCCCAATCTCTCAGATCTGCAAACTGCCACTAATTTCAATAATTTCTTCATTGATTGCATTGCAAAACTATCATCCTCCTTTCCTAACTACTCCTCCTGCCCCCCCAATAGCAACCCTCCTCCTTCCTCCCATTTACCTTCAAACCCATCCCCACAAATACAATAGAAAGACTTCTCCTCAAGCTAAAAACCTGTCATAATGCGCCAGACAATCTACAACCCGCCTTCCTCAAAGACTCTGCTGAAACCATTGCCTACCCTGTATCTATTCTAATAAACAGGTCTATACAGGAATCATACGTCCCTACCATCTGGCACCAAGCATACATTATTCCTCTTCATAAAGGAGGTAAAAACATAGATACAACCAACTTCAGACCTATAGCCATACTCTCCCCCCTCTCAAAAATACTTGAAAAAACATCCATGCCCAAATCATGCAACATCTAAATCTAAACAAACTTCTCTCCCACACCCAACACAGTTTCCGCCCTGGCCACAGTATCATCACTGCCCTCCTTTCCTTTCTAGACACCATCAACCTTGCACATGATAAGGGCAAATATGTATCATCACTATTCTTAGACCTTTCAAAAGCATTGGACACCATCTCCCATCCTCTACTTCTATCCCAGCTCTCATCCTTAAATCTTTCTCCCTCCACCCTTGCTTGGTTCACCAGCTACCTATCTAACCACCAACAAGCCATCCAGTGGAAGGAATCTACCTCTCCTTTCCTACATACACCCACCAGGGTTCCCCAAGGTTCAGTTCTAGGCCCTCTGCTCTTTAACATATTTATCAACAATTTCCACCTCTCCATCCCTGATGTCTCCATCATCCAATATGCAGATGATTCCATCATCTCCTCTGTCACCTCTCTCACTGAACTACTAATAAAAACCCAGCTTGCCTTCTCCACAACTGAATCTTGGATGAAAGCCAATCATCTTGCCCTAAATGCCTCCAAAATAAAACTAATTATCTTTACCCCTACTAGAAGTTCCACTTTAGACAAAAATCTGTTCCGCATTACAAGCCACGATAAAACTCCACTAGAAGTAGTCCCCTCAACAAACTGCTAGGAATCATTATTGATGAAAACTTAAAGTTTGACTCCCACATGTACTCTGCCATCACAAAAACTCATCAGAAGATTGGTCTCCTTTGCAGACACAATTGCTACCTCAGCCCCTCCACCCGGCAAACACTTGCAACCACCTTCCTCCTCCCATCCCTCATGTATAGCACTCCACTATTTACCATTCTCCAACTAGGCCTGCTCTCCAAACTAGAAGCCTGCTACCACAAAATTAGCAAATTCGCTACTAACTCCAAAAGTTCAAATCATCACTGCCACTCACTACTCAACCTGAAATGGATAGAACTCCCCAACTACCTTGGATATTTACAACTCACCACTACTCACAATCTCATCTTCAAACCTTTTGACTGTCCATCCCTAGTCACAGCACTAATACCCCTACACTCCCCCTGCTCCCTAAGATCAGAGAACCAAAATCTGCTTCAAGTACAAAAACCCTCTCATCCCCCAGGCCCACTACTACTATGCTGCACAATAGCCAAACTCTCGAACTCTCTCCCCTCTCACCTAAGCAACATACCTAACCATAATAATTTCAAAACCCAGCTCTTCGTACATCTACTATCGAATTGGGAATGTCATTCTCATGCTCCTACCTAAATTACTTCCTCAACCAACTGTCTTCCTACCCCCCTTCTTTGTTCTCTTAAACAAATATCTAATTGAGCTTTGTCTCTGTCAACATGGTTTAACCTGATGCATTGATTTAAATACTGTACAATAAGTAACATAATGTAACCTTACATATATGTAAATATTACATAATGTAATGTAATGTATGTTCTTGTGGAGCTTTTCTCCCCAGGCCTCCACTGAAAACGGACCAACTCGAACCAGTGGACTATCCTGGTCAACAACTGCAAATAAATAAATAGATAAATAAATGTCCTAAGCATGTAATCAGTTGTGAGGGATTTGGGCACCCAGGTTGATAGCAACCTGACTTTTGACCATCATGTTGCTTCCATTGTACAGAAAGCTTTCTGCATGGCCCACCTCATAAATAAGAGTATCTCATCCAAGGACAAGGAGGCCATAACATCTCTGTATTCATCCCTTATAAGGCCCATTGTTAAGTACAACACCCAATTTGGAATGTACTTCACAGAACACATGCAGCAGCTGGAGAGACCACAGAGATTCCTCACCAGGAGAATCTAGGGCTGCAAACATCTACCATGCATAGATAAGCTAAAAGCATTATCCCTCTACTCAGTTTTATACAGACTCCTCAGAGGTGACCTCTGTCTGGCATACAAGATGATCTTGGACACTGCCTTGATGGGACTGCTGTATATCCGCAAGTTAAGCTCCACTCGAGTAACCCACATGTGTGGCTTCAACCTCATCTGTGACATCAACAGGACTTGTTGGCGAGACAGGTTTGTGTCCCAAAGACTCACCCATCTGTGGAATAGACTCCTTCTCCACATGAAGCAGAGTACCTCTTTACCCCTTTTTAAGAGCAACCTGGATAACTGAATGGGAAACAGAAAATACACCCCTGGGATTCCACCCAATTCCCTGCTGAACAGGGCATTAGGTGTTGACTTATCTGAACAGGGGGTAAACTCTTGGCTAGGCTTATAAGGGCCTCAGGGCCAATGGCCTAGTAACTTCCTATGATCCTATGATTCTAAGTGGCATGTTGTTCATAGGTTCATAGGTAGGTACTAGGCTATCGGACCAAGGGCCTAAGTAAGCCTAGCCAACAAGGTTCCCTGGCTTATGCCATCCAAGCAAGTTAATTTCCTGTGCCCCTGTCAAGCAGAGCCACAGAAGTGATCCCCGTGGTGTATTTCCTATTTCCCATCCACTCATCAAGATTTTTCTTGAAGAGTGCTAATGAGGAACTTTGCTTGACATAGATGGGTAGCTTATTCTAGAGTATAGGAAGTCTCTGGGACAGGAATATATCCCTCCAGCATGTCCTGTTTATTGTGGTGAGAAGGTTTAGGTCCCTAGAGCATGTAGGTCGGAGTGATTTGGATTTCTTTAGGTGTAGCATGTCCAATAGCTCTGGGTATAACATAGCTTTATATGTTAGGCAGAGATCTCCTCAGAGTAGGTGATATGCTACAGAGTAAAGCTGGAGTTTTTTTAGATGGTCAGTGCATGGCATCTGTTTGAGGCCAGTAATCCTCTTTGTGAGGTACTTCTGTGGCCTTTCCAGCTGCTGCAGATGTCTTGTGAGGTACATTCCAAAAGGAGCATTGTACTCTATAATGGGTCTAATGAGTGCTGAGTAGAGGGGAACAATGACCCCTTTTTTCCTAGATGAGAACCCTTTTGTGATGAGGTGTGCCACATAGAAGGATTTCCTCACTACTGTGGTGATGTGATTATCAAAGGAGAGACTACTGTCCACCTGGGTCCCAAGGTCTCTTATCACACATTCAGCATTAAGTAGACTGCTGTTTATGTGGTAGTTCATGGGTACAGAGTTTTTACCAAAGGGGATGACAATGCACTTTTTGGCATTGAGCTTGTGGCCATACCTCTGACACCAGGCATCTGTCCCAGTGAGGCCCTTCTCTAGGATGTCCACATCATTTGGGGACTTGACTATAGCTCCTAGTTTGCAGTCAGCTGTGAACTTCATTAGCCAGAGGCCTTCTGTGTTAGCCTGTACTTCAGAAAAGTAGATACCAAATAGGATAGGTCCCAGGACTGAACCCTGTGGTACTCCACTTATCGCTGGTTTGAAGTCAGATTTGGAGTCTGCAACTTTTACAGTATGGGTTCTGTCAGTGAGCCAGTTGGCAACCCATCTTGTGACTTAGGGATTTATACCTAGTTTAGTGAGTTTAGCTATAATTCAAGAATGAGAGATGGTGTCGAAAGCCTTGGCGAGGTCAAGACAGGCTGTGTGAACTACCTTACCCTCGTTTACGGCTTTGGTGACTGCCTCAAAGAAGTCGATCAGATTCAGAAGGCATGATCTGCCTTTCCCAAACCTGAACTGGGTAGGGTCCAGAGTTCGGAGGTTACCAATGTCTTTGTCTATGAGTTCCATGATGATACGTTCCATAGCCTTGGAGACCAGGCTTGTCAGACTAATAGAGCGATAGTTCCCAGGATCAGTGGTGGGTCCCCCTTTGTGGAGTGGGATAACTGTTGCTGTGTGCCATTCAATGGGCACAAAGCCAGACTTGAGACTATGATTGAACATGGTGCTTAGGTGGGGAGCCAGTTCGTTCTGAAGTTCATGTAAAAAGCAGCCTGGGATGTTGTCCGGTCCCATGGATGCTGTGTTTTTGGTTTTAGATAGTGCATTTTTTACCTGCATAGATGTGATTACAGGGACTCTGCATTCTTCCTGTATAGATATGGGCCCTTTAGGGGGTGAGAGGGGGGTAAAGTTAGCACTAAACCTATCTGACAGGATGTTGGCAATATCAGTTGGTTCTGTAATTTTTGTGCCATTGTGCTGTAACTCTGAGCAGATCTGGGTGTTGCCATCGAGATTCTTGACATAGCTATAGAATGCTTTGTGGTTGCCCTTAGAATCTGTGGTGATTTTGTTTTTGGAGCTAGCTTTGGAGGATCTTATAAGGGATCTCAGCTTCTTACTGAGGTTGACCAGGGAGCTCCTCCACTCATGGGATTTTACTCTCTTTTGCAATAGTTTTTCCTTCTGTTGTAGAGTTTGTTTATTGCAGAGGACCACCAGATTGACTTCCTTTTTTTGGAGGATAGCACCTTGGTTCTGTTTGGGATAGCACGATCCATGCACTCGTGTAAGTGCTTATAGAGTGCATTTGTGTAGGATTCAGCAGTTGTGAATGTATTGTCCATCTGCATGGGTGTCATGAAGTTCGCCACTTCTATCTTAAGAAGCATGAAGTTGGCTTTGGAGAAATTTTTACTGTGGTTTCCTTAATGGTGGGTGGGGGCAGGATGCGGATATCTAGGGTGATTTAGCTTATGGTCTGAACTGACCAATGAGGAGTTGACTTCAGGTGTGGAACACCAGTCACTCATGTTGCTAATGACTAGGTCTAGGATTTTGTTGTTCCTGGTGGGGGTGTGGATAAATTGATCCAGGGCATTGGAATTTATGAATTCCAGAAAGCGTTGAACGAAGGAGTTGGTACATGAGTAGTTTTCCCAGGTAGTAGTGGGGTAGTTGAAATTGCCCATTACTAGGGTATTTGGTTGTTTTGGATTGCAGTTTTGCCCAGATAGTTAGTTGCACTTGGATAATCTTGGATGCATTATGCTCCGCAACTAGCCTGGAGGTGTGGATATCCTCAATGAATATGGACACACCTCCACCTTTGGTGTTCTGGTCCAGGTTAGATGGCCGAAAAGTATGGTATGAGTTATAGCCTAGTACGCAGGGGTGCTCCCTAGAGCCTTGAACCAGGTCTCAGTCACTGCACAGATATCAATGTTTTCCATTTTAAGGAGTGCCTCTAGTGAGTGCATTTTGAGATTTAGACTTCTAGCAGCGAGTAGCATTACCCTCAGTTTTTGCTTGCCTGTTCCTGTTATGGTGGTGAATTTGTCACTTGAACCTTGCCTAAGAAAGGCACTATAGGGGTGGCAAGACCCTTAGCCAGTATCTGAATCCCAGGGGCGACAGGTGCAGGCCATCTCTGACAAAGCATCGTGGTCTGTCAACCATGTCGTCCCAGGCAGACAGATACTGGATCCCCTTAGAATGACACTAGAAGCTTAGCCAATTGTTGAAATCAATAATGTTGTCCTTGCACTGCAGTATCATTCTGGGTGATGGATGGCAGGATGCTGCTCAGGGCTAAGGTCATACCTGCACAATGGTAATCTCAGGTGTGGGTATTAGTGGCATAAGGTGTCTCTGCACAATGGTAATTTCAGAGATGGGTATAGTAAGTGGTATAGCTTGTCTCTGCACAATGGTAATCTCAGAGGTGGGTGTAAGTGTTATGGGGTGTCTCTGCTCAGTGGTAATCTCAGGGGTGGGTTTGATAAGTGCATGGGGTGTCTCTGCACAATGGTAATCTCAGAGGTGGGTATGCTATGTGGCATGAAGTATCTCTGTAAAATGATAACCTCAGAGATAGTATAATAAGTGACATGTGGTGGGGCATATGGAGAGGGGGCTTGCCTTACTCATAAAGCATAGATTTAGCTAAATGGCCACTTTACAACCTACTGATCACAATTTTGAGCATGCCTATCCACTTTGGTGTTGTTTAAGAGACAGAGCTGCTCCCCTATTTTTAATAAAGGAATTGATACAAAAAATATCCTTACATACAGTAACAATAGAGTATATGTCTGTTTTTCCCATTTTAACATGTGTTCTGTGTTTAATTTTAGTATTGGTGTGTTTTCTATGTCCTATTTTATCTATTTTTGTCTTGGGTTAAACAAAGTGTAAACACCAGTTTGCTAATAGCCACGTGTATAATATGTAGTAATAGTGTAGTTACCTAACTTGCAAAGCAAACGCAATTTATGAAGATGATAAGGGAGGACAACCACTTGGTGACCATTTAAAGTTACAATTTGATGTAGCTGTGCAGTTTCATTACACCTTACATATAGTTGGTGTGTGGGGGGGGGGGTTGATATAATGACTATTTAGAGTACCTTTCAACTGTCCAGACTTTCACAGAATGCCCAGAAGTCTGCCTCTTATTTTCAATCTGTTCTTAATAAAATATGTGATTTTCTGGCAAATCACTGGGATGATCTGAGGATTAAAGTCACTAAACAATGACATACATTTGTGTTTAAGATTTCATATCCTTCATCAAAATGCATGCTAAGACAAATCATGTTACTCTGGCAACTTTTTTTAAGTTTATAAGAGCAGTACTTAAAATCTGTCGGCATATTTGGGCTTTGTTCCCCTATTATCCCAGGTTTTGTCCAGACTTTTTGCCCTAAAAGGTTGAGTGTATTGCTTTCTTTAAATGAATTATTTCACCTAACTTGGCCTCATCAACGGCAAAGGACCCACGCCACTGAAGTTCAGACTTCATTTAAAAATGTTGGGCAAGTTATATTATATGTTATCATGCTCCAGTTAATGATAAGTTTTGGTTGTAGTCAGTGAAGGACTGACCCACATATTTATGCTCAAAAAATTTCAGTCGGAAAAAAACTACTCTTCTTGGAGATTAATTCAAAGTTTACCACCATAAAGTCCTGCTTTAATTATTAAATGTATGTGCCTTCACGGTTATGCCTGGATTTTACATTCAAATTAGTTGATTGTTTTACATATACCTATTTGCCTGCGTTCTGTGCTTTTAGCATTTTAGTTCATCTGCATGAATTCACAGCCCCACATTTTTTTCTGAATGGTATGTATGCTTTTAGAATTTGTGAATACAGGAGCGTCCTTTTAAGTACGCATTTCCCTTTGTACCTACAGGTTACTGGAAAAATCCATCTGTCTGTAAAATTACCTGGTACTCATACCTCTCAAGTGTACCTCATTATGAGGAACGTACCTCATCTGGGGTCTTAAAAAGTTCATGTTCCTCGAAGTTCCTCAAAGTTCCACACTGAAACAGTCTGTCACGCATTCAGTGTTAGGAATATTTTTAAGTGAAATCCATGGTAAATAGAAATTAATCATATTGATTCATTAAAGGATCTTCTTTATAAGTAAAACCAGCACATTTTAACCATTCTATGACCTTCCTAGTTGAAGTTGTTAGTAAGCCATTAGTATGTGTTCCACATTTTGCCCATTTGTTCCACATTATGAAGGCAAGTGTTCCTCATTTTGGAGATGGAAGGTTGAGAGCTATGCTTCTCCTCTAGTCAGTTTCCCCGTTAACTTCAATATAGAGGTGTTTCTTTTGAGTTTATCATAAAAGCAAATATTGTCTACAACTTAGTACCTATTCCGTTAAGTGAAAACAGGTAACTTATTAGCTACCCCGCAGAGTGAAGAACGGATAGCTGAGTTATTATTGTGCTACTGTTATGTGGGGACAATCAGGACTACATTAGTACCACTGGCCATCTGGCACATCACCTAAGGACCTTTTTCACTATTGTTCCGATGTTGCATTCACTTGCTCACCACAATCTGCCACACCACAGCACTGTCAGATAATTCTTTATGCATAAATTTTGCACATACTGTGCCTTCTTCTTATACAGACTACAATATGCGTCCATTTCTTCTGCGGTTTACTTCTTACATTATAACGAATGTCGTGTAAACAATATTGTAGTTGCTAACGTGTTTCCAGTAACCAAAAATCACAAGCTTTCAAGTGATCACTGTGTATTTCCTGTTCTTTATTGTACATTCTGCATCCTGTGGGAGCAAAGTTACAATTATGTTTATTTTTAAGTAATTGTAACTATTTTTAATTAAGACCGTATGGAATATCCAAAATCCACTCGCTTATTGCGTAATTTTATTGTATTGATTTATTTTAATGCACAGCAAAATGTGGTATCATACAATTCACAAACCAAAGCAAGTTGTCTACAGGCATAACCATAGCAATCGGTGAAACAGATACAGACTAGAAATATTTCCTTGCGTCCCGAGCTACAACGAAAAATAAAGCCAGTTTGTAAGATATTAAAGAGGTACTCCAAAGGCCTTGCATTTGTTTAATGGTATAATACAGCTCTTCTCTTTCTCCCCCTCTCTTTCTATTTTAGTGGTCGATAGCTCAAGATAAATGCCACGCTCCCTGCTCATGACAAATGATTTTTTTTCTATTTCCTTTGGTTGGTAATTGAGGTCACCCATCCGCCAAGGTTCACCGGGAGTCCATGGTGTGATACACGCGTAACTCAAAGCTATTTTATCTTTTGTGTTGATAGTCAAGATCGCACTATAACATTGACTTCAGACTGTCTGTATAGATGACTAAAGAGTATTGCAACCCGTAAACTTTTGACCCTCAACTTTTTGACCTACACTTGCAACGCCCTGAATGCAAAGATATTAAAAAGACCGCTGCTTATCCCTTACACGTTAGGCTTCTTTGTGTTTTTATGACAGATGTATGATTTAAAGCAAAGCAATTTTAAAGGAGTACATTACTTTATTTAAAAGTGATTATTGTGTGAAAAAGAAAGTACGGATAACCATATGACTAAAAAACAGAAAACTTTGTATAACTGTTATTCATTTTTTTGTATGTTCATTATAAAGAAAATGAAAAAAAACGCTTTACCATATGCACATTTTGTCTGTTTTCTACATGGACAATTAACATGTAGGATGTAATCACCGTTAACCGCTTTCACTGGCTATGAACTTGGTCTAAAGCGAGCTCTGCTGGCGACTCCTTGTGTGTGCAGATTCAGTTTTGCTGCATTTACTTAACATAGATGTGAACTGCACAAGCTGTCGTTTGTTACGCACCAGTACGTTTCAGCATGAAACAAGAGGGCCTGCATATACCGCTATAATAAGCACAGATAGACAAGGCAGAAATAAAACAGCATTCGTTGTTGCTACAATATTCACTAACAGTGTACATGCTTGTATAAAGAATACTTGTTTAACTGAAGTTGGCTAGCATAATTGTCGTGTCACCATGCTGTTTCAGCAGCTTCTTATATAACTCCCAAGATGTGTGGCATCACTGTACTGTCAGGGGTATGCAGATTTACTTTACACCTGCAGTGTAATGGATACACATCAGCTACAGTTGTACTGCGTTGGAAAAATACACTCACTTGTGCATGTGCCCAAATTACCAATCCTTAACTACCATAAGTGGATTTAAATTTGTGACTTTCACCATTTCAGATATTCGAGATATTAAAATAAGATAACAGAGCAAGGAGTACATTTTTAAATAAATGGGATCTGTTTTCACAATGGCTTTATCTAGAAGTCTGTACCCATCTATAGTCTCAAACTCTAGTACTGAGCTACGTGCTAGGCACTTCGTTTGGGGCACTTGTTGAAGACCACTGGGGTGTATTTATATCAAGAACAACATCGTGATCTCATATGTAATCATTACTGGACATCATTTTATGCATCCAAAGACAGTCACACCCAGAGAATACATCTTAGACTGACAATTTGCATGACTTCTGTTTTTGTACACTTGATACTATAAATTAAATATGCCAAACTAAGGACTTCAGTTTTAAGGTCAGCATTTGTTATTTCAATTGTAGTTTATCCTTTTATAATTATTTGAACTTCCCTATATCTACATATTGTTGCTTCATAATTTCAACTTACTCAGAACTATTTTCGTCATAAATGAAATAGTTTAACAGATATGACTAACAAATATTTACCAGGTATGGTCACCTAAATGAAAAAAGAGGTCATTGTGTCTGCCTATGTTTAATTGTACATCTCTTCATGTACTTGTTTTGGACAACTCCTTTTGTGGGCTAGTTGTTGTCTTGAATGGTGCCTACCTGTAGTGAGCTGGGATCCATTCTCAAAAATAAATTGCTTCATCTCACACCTGCCTCCCAACACACACACACACACACACACACACACACACACACACACACACACACACACACACACACACACACACACACTAATAAGAAATACATTACAAAACTATACACGTTTGTTCAAAACATGAGTTTCTTTCCCATATAATATTCATTGTGACAACCTATGCACACTAAATAAGAAAACAATGGAATAAACTCAGTTTTTCTGTTGTGTGTTACTACTTGAAATCTGTAGTAGCATTCCCCTTGCAAACAGCATTTGTTTAACTTCTCCAGTATGAAAAGAAAAGTCTACATTTACTGTAAGTGTCGGGTCTGACAGAATGTCAACGTGTTATTCGCCATTCATGTCAGTTAACTAGCTGGTAATACACAAACGAACACTTGAATGTTTAATTTGATATAGTGCATCTGTAGGCAATTGGCAAACTTGTCATTCTCGAAAATATAGAAGTTTTTTCCCCTTCTTCTTTTTTCTCCCTTCATCGTTTTAATTTTGATGATAGTCTTTGGCCTGCTCGCTCTCCCTCAACACTACACGGGTAATAGGTTCTGCTAGGAAGTACCCTGTGCCCGAGTACTCATAAATGCGTTAAACTTTATAAAACAAATCGAAAAGTAAGGCCATGAATGCCTGGGACATGCACATGTCCACTTAACTGTAGTGCACCGCTTTTTATCACACTTATACAATTTGTACAACTACATACAACCTTTTATTGGTTGGTGAACCTGCTTTCTGAGTGGTTGGGTTGACACAAATGCAATATACGTTATGTGTTAAGAAATACGCAAGCTACGTGTTTGATGACAATGTTATTTCCTAAACAGGTCCTACAATTTCATAACGAAGTTAACCAAATAGAGCAAGCAGGAGTAGCGAAATGTTATCCAATAAACAACCAACAGAAGAAGTATTCTTCTTAATGGTGAGTTATTGAAGGAACCGAAAAAACTGTTTGCACTGCAACTCCTGCAATTCGCATTGCAAACGACAAGACTACTACCATGATGGATACATTTGGCTAAACATGTTCACACTCACTAGAACCGCATATAATTCGGGTAAATGAGGACTTAAGTGCACGTAAAAAAGTGTCACTAGCTTCAGTATAAGAACTTGCTAGCAACTGGTAGCATGACTGACAAAAAGTTTTTGTTTTCCCACTATCTTAGCTGCTCATTTTACTATAAGTGCTGGTGGCAGAGAGTGAATGCCACCTGATAAAAGTGAATCTCCTGTTAAAGCCGGAACTTCACAAAAGGCATACCCACAGCAAGTTTACTTCCGTTATGATGACAGCAAGAGTTTCATGCCACATAATAAAATGGGCTTCGCTTGCATTGTATTAGTTCAAAGGACCAAGTCAATAACAGCAGCTGTGTTACCAGCTGGCATAACAACTATTTTTAAATAAGCATATGCAAAGTGTTATATTAATACCCATTCAATGAATGTTTCATGCAATGTTTTACTTCAGCACATAATACCAGCCCCAAAACAAGCAAAGACATAAATGCAAACCTTCTGTCTACATTAGAACTCAACAACAATAACAAAAAAATGAGCAATAGTTTGCTCTTTGAACTGTACGAAGCGGAAATCCACAGCTAATTCCAGTCATAAAACTTAATGAGCAGGCAAAACTAACACTTCAGAGAGAATCCTCAACATTAGGAAGAACAAAAAGAAGCACCCTAGTGAAAAGACTGAAAAGTTCTCTGGTTTAATATTAAACTTTGGATTGTTAGCATTCGTTTTTTGTTACCTATTTTATTTTCCATGCTGTTCTGCACTGGATATGCAGAACCTGGTAAGATAGATAGATGGATAGATAGATAGATAGATAGATAGATAGATAGATAGATAGATAGATAGATAGATAGGAAATTTTGTGAACTTCAGTAAATGTTGGTATACATTTCAGTACTGAATCCGTTTGCGTTTCCAGAATGACCAAGTTTTAAAAACTTAAAAAAGCATTTCATCAACTAAGCCAAATCCAAAAACTGGCAGGGGGTCGGAGGGAAACTGTGTGTATTTGTATCTGTGTGAGGGGGGGGGGGTAGTGTGGGTTCACACCATAAGGGCTCAACCAGAACTACATAATACTACCTTTAAAAAGAGGCATGGCTTGTTTTTTACACAAATATGCAACTTGATGAAAGAGGCATGGCTTGTTTTGTACACAAATATGCAACTTGATGTTACTGACAATGCGGAAGTACCCGACTGTCTCTTCTGGCCTCAAGTTAGTCAAATCGCACACATTTACTTTGTGTTCACAGTTTGATTTATAAAAGTAGGTAATGTGTTTATTGTAGTTTTAAATAAAGAGTAAGTTATAAGAAGCGTACATTAGAAAGTGGTACGCGGGGTGACTTCAACGAACCCTGTACTTGGTACTGCAAAAAATAGTTAAGTAATGAGCAAAACTTACCTCACAGTGGGAAAAGTATGTTTTCTACAGGGGCTCCTGTGCTTAAAGGGTGGCCAATCCTCTTTAAGGGACAAGTTGCCAGCTGTAATGCCATATCGCATATGTTGTCTGAAAAAAGTCAAATGAAGTCCATCGTCTGCTAGATTATATGTTATGTGGCATAAACTATTGGATGTCAACTCCCCAAAACCATAAAACTTATTTTAATGGCACCACGTGACGTTTTATAGCCAGTGAGCCTATCTGTCTGTGCTAAGGGTGATTTTACGATCTAATTCATAGACAAAACCCTATTCATTTGCCAACCAAATGTCATAAAGCCGGAACTGGGATTATAAAGTTTATTGTTTTATAACTTTAAAGAGAATGCGGTTAATGCAGTCAGTGCGAGTTAAACTGCAGGCGCTCACCTGCTCCTGAGAGCCTCTAAGTGTGTATCTAGGGCCAAGAAGTGGTGGGAAAGTCGATTTTCAATTGCAGTAAGCTAACATCTTTTTAAGGGTGCAGTTTAATTATCTATTGGGTTATTTAAAAGGATTGCACACTTTCTAAGCATAGAAAAAGGGACACTGTCTGAAAGCCTGTTGTCCACTGCGACTAGGAGATACAATTGTTAGGAGATACAATTGAAAAAGAAAGTCTTGTGGAAATATACGTTTTTCGAATGGTTACCTTCGGATCTGAATTTCAGTTCAAGATTATGGTTCACTACATTTTAACAAATATCTGGAAATTTGTTTTATCACCCATCGCATACAGTGCAACTTTCTTTTGTCAGCCATCATATGCAACGCATGCATATGTTACCCAATACAAGGTAAGCAGTGGTTTAAACAAAAAAGTAATGTCTCCAGAGCTGCACACCTTGTGTGTTAGTGAAAGAGAAACTCACTGAGTGGATAGACGAGACAACGTTTTTTTTTCTGAGTTGAAATATAAAGAGAAGAAATTTGCAAGCTTGCTGCTGCATGTTTATTTAACTTCCAGTTTTTTATAAACAAATACAAAAAAAGCTGATCACAATTTGCTCAAATTGCCAGGCTTCCACTATATGTTTAACTTGTCCTAACGCATACAATAATTTAATCTGCTCTTGTAAAAGACGCTTATTGGACTTCGTGCAAAGAATCATACAAAGGCACAACAAGAACATACTGCTTGTAATTACAGCTTTCATCACATAGTCACTATTCACTACACGAAATATTACAAAATAGGTAGTATTGCAGTAATTCGACTCTACCACGACATTAATAAAAGAAAAATAGGTAGTTGGAAAGTATACATTGACAGCTTGGAGCTATTTAGACACTTAACAACAAACACTGTTACTTTTTTGTAAATAGAGTGCAACATGTAACATTTGTACTGAACCAGTTTTATACATTCACTTCAAGTAACACGCGTTGCTTAATATAAATAAGTTAAAACATCTACTCTTAGAGACTAGGCATTCAATACAGAATGACAAAAAGCAGTATCTAAACCGTACAAGCAAAGTAACGGCCATAAACAGGCTTATGGTTAAAAGCTTGGAATAAGGCGGCATGAAAAGAAACTCCTTCACGGATGCGACACAGTAATGAGGAATATAAGTCACCAGTAAACTGATTTCTGCTAGTTTCTCATCTGTACTTATCAGTACTTCTAATTGCTCAACATATTAAGGGCGAAATGGGCCTCCTGCAGATGCCATACTCATGCTCTTGAGTTTATTATCCTTTTTCCATTTCATTCTTCTATTCTGGAACCATATCTTAATTTGTCTCTCTGACAGGCAAAGAGCATGAGCAATTTCAATCCGTCTTCTTCGGGTCAAGTATCTATTAAAGTGAAATTCTTTTTCCAGTTCCAGAGTTTGGTAACGAGTGTATGCTGTCCGGGCTCTCTTCCCCTCAGGTCCACTCATACTGTCTGTAAAGGAAAACTACATTTCTTAATACAACATACAACACTATACTTTAAATCCACAGATTACCAATAAACTACACAACCTTTTAAGAGCTCGAAACTGCAAACACTGAACAGATTTCCAGGCGTTACTTTATCACAGATCAAGAAATGTATTAACAGTAATACTATTCTTTCAAACAAATCCGAGGAAATATGCCTGCAACAACAGGCAAATTGCCTTGCATGTATCTACAAGCATAGCGTCTTCACTTTCACCAAATAAGAATAATTGTATTATTTAACAGGTAATGCCTTGCTGAAAGATTGTGTGGAAGGACTTTTACTTAACGAATTATATTAAGACAATAATAATACAGTGCAAATGACCTCGGATAGCCTACGCACACACTTATTTCTCCTTTTCAGAGCAGAATTACATTTTTATGTTTCATCCTGCTTACACTGACAAACTTTTACATATGAATATAGCTTTGCAAAAGCCCACTGTTAACTAGCCTTAACAATTTCACAACAAACAAATGGAATTACATTTACCATGACTTATGTGCAGCTTTCTCATCCATGGATAGATCTGTGGTTGTAAAGGCTGAGTCGCTGTGCTTTGGCCGTTTTGTGAACTTGCCTTTTCGCTGCTTGCTGGGGTGTCATCCTCAGTACCAGACGATGTGCCAACCCCATCTCTTCCTGTGGGAGTGCTGCTGTTAATGCTGCTGTTAGGAGTGGAAGCAGCAGTATTGGGGCTAGCTATTGAGTTTTTCACTCCTTGGTGATTTTCGCTCACTGCTGAAGTGGTCACGGCAGAACAGGGTAACGGGTCAGGTGGAGGAGAATGAGAAGCTGCAGGCTGACTGTACCTGGGTTCAGGAGATGCTGTTGCAACATTTGACGTGTAGCTGCGTGGTCTTTCACTAGCACTAAAATGGTTCGAAGCTGAACGCCCGATGCTGAGATCCATCCCATTGTAGCCGTAACCGTACCTGCCTGAATGCATGCTTGTAGAATCCCTGTACTGCTCGCTCACTGATCTATGATCTCCATAATTATGTATCGGGTAGTCCTGGCCATTTGGATAGCGACCGCAAAATGAGTTTACAAAATAGGAACTCATTTGTTGTTTTTTTTTTTTTTTTTTTTTTTTTTTTATGTATTGTGCTTGATTTGTGGCTCTTGGTCGTTTTGTGCGTCTATAGCACCCTAGCACAATTTATGATGAATTATGGAAATGACTGGGACATGTACTTGGTTCCCTCCTACGTAGGCACCCAAATATGGGGTACGGTTTGTAATCACGTGCTTTTGTTGTCCAGTCGTAAATTCTGCTTGATGACCTCTAGAGGTAAACTCGTGCACAAACTAGAATGCTGGGTGGGTGCTGTAAGAAATGCGCGTGTTTAAAGTGCGCATCCCCGTCAGAGTAGTCTGTTTTTCAGTTGGATTCTTGCGCCACCCTCTGGAGACGAAGACGCGTTACATAACTAACATGGGTCTGCAGAACTGGGGTCGAACTAAGGTTAACAGACCATCACAGCAATAAATATTATTTGCTTCACAGTTCCATTGATTCTGACCAGTGGCAAAGGTTTCTTTAAGCTACTGTGGAAAAAATGCCATACATTCCCAGGCAGATACGGTTCTGCATTTCAATCATTCAAAGGCGTCTTATGGGTTACCAGAAAAATGCTGAATATCCAAACATTAACTTTAATCCAACGATTTATTAACTTTAAACAACTGTGCAGAAAAGGTTCACGTTTTATGTACTGAATGCAGACAGTTGTACAAACTATTCAGCAGAAGCTATAACACAAAACGTGAGATTTGTTTTGATCATTTTTTTCTCCCTTTTAAACAGCAAGCCCACAGCAAATGCTTGCTTATATACACGGGAAACTAATCTGAATGATTGAAGGACAGAGTATATATTGCTAAGTAGATACACAATTCAGATAGATAACATACAGATATTCGTTACAATACGCAACTTACTGCCAAAATGTTAAAATGATTAAATCTGTTAATTACGTACAGACCCAGTTCACTGCTGGAAGACCCGACGAGGGTCTTCAATGTGGAACAAATTTTTAACAGCAAAGTTCATTTAAATAATCTATAATTAAACGTTATTGCAGCACAAGTTGCTGGCATACCTGTGAAACAAATGATCAAATGTTGAAGCACAAAACGTACAAACGATTGCACAGCACTTTGTTGAAACGCAGGGAATCACATATAGCTTTGTATACACACATATATAGAGAGAGAGAGAGATGTGAGAGGACGAACGTGTGTGCCCTCTTGTTTTTCCAACGGTTAAATTGTAACAATCACACCAGAAAATTATGATTCTTAAATTAAGAGACATAGGGCATCACACACACACACACACACACACACACACACACACACACACACACACACACATATATATATATATATATATATATATATATATATATATAGACACACACACACACACACACACACACACACACACACACACACACACACACACACACATATATATATATATATATATATATAAGCTAGAGAGAGCGACAGAAACAGAACGAAAGTGTGTGCTCCTCTTGTTTTTCCAGTGGTTATATGGCTACAATCATACTAGAAAATCATAATTTGTAATTTAATACATTTCTACTGCTTGAGTATTTAATACACGCTAGTAAACTGTAGCGATGGGACTGATGCAATATTCAGAGCATATACAGTACAGATAAATAGCTGTTTATTTGTGCATTTACATTAATTTGTTGCATTGATTTTTGTTGCAAATGACAAGATAGATTTTGTACATATTTCGGACATTCTGAAAATAATTCTGTAAAGGAGATGTGTACAATGGAAGCAGAAAAAAATATCCATTTTCTGATGTAGCTAGCTAATTTGTTAAAGTGCCTTACATAATGTTTTAAATGACACATTCTACGCTCATGTCTCATCACTGGCTTTAAGTAAAAAATGCGCATGCAAATGCAATGCACAATATTTTAAAACAGCTTACATGAAGCGTACATTTTAAGGAAGTGCAACTTCCTTACCGCGACAGTTTACATACCATGGAAAAACACAGTGGACAGTTACACAACTATTTAATTTCTCGGTAGTTAAGAAGACTGCTGCTTACAGAAATACTGTACATAACAAAGCATAGCAGCGTCTTTAAATGCAGTTCTAATCATTTTTAAGAGATGGAACTCGACTGCCAGCGAGGTTTTCTCTATCATCCTGTAAAAGGCTACACTACACTTCCCTGTTCTTCTTCTGACTGGCTAGTATGACTGACAGAATTCAAAAGTTTGTTTTCTTTTTTCCATTTCATCCGCCTGTTTTGGAACCAGATTTTGATCTGACGCTCTGTGAGACAAAGTGCGTTTGCAATTTCAATTCTACGTCTCCTGGTTAAATATCTATTGAAATGAAATTCTTTTTCTAACTCTAAAGTTTGGTATCTGGTATAAGTCTGCCTTCCTCGTCTGCCATGGACACCACAAGTCGAACCTGCAAAGACATAATAAAAAAATCATATCATATTACATCACTTTTGTACACTACATCATTTAATGCCTAACCTGCTGCTAGGGAGCCCCTTTGTGCTAGTGCCCTGGAAGTGTGGTGGGAGATGAAGGGTCACTTTTATGCACATACCTAACTTATCTGGGCATCGGTTTCGTTCCTTTGCTCTGTATCAAGTATTAAAGTCCTCTATCCAGCAACTGCATGTCTGAGTGAGCTTGTTATATATCTGCACTTTAGTTTTGCATGCAGCACACGAAGAAACAAATGTATTCAAACCGTCCAGCTGTACAGCTTTATTAATGAATGCAGACATTTTAGACTGTAGAGAGTGTCTGCCAAGTAATAATTCAATGGCTAAGAATATACATCGAATGAATTCACTCTTACACTGTCACGTACAATAACAAAAAGAGCAAATTATACAGACTCTGAATAACTATATCTGAAGACAAGTAGTAGCAAGCACTGTTAGTAAGTTACTCACAATTTGTTTACAGTACATTGCTAAACTAGGAATATTATGGAATATTATGTTCAAAACTGTGCATTTCTTGTGAGGTAACTTTAGCAAAATATAGACAAGAGAAATATCACCAAGAAGCCAAGGCCGAGATCAAGTTAACGTTTCAAACTGCTAATATATATATATATATATATATATATATATATATATATATATATATATATATATATATATATATATATATATATATATCGTTAAAATTGTGACTTTAAATATTCATTGATATTTCCACGTATTTGTAAAAAATTGCATGCCCTTAACAACTCTTCTCTGCAAACTACACCTAACAAGACTGATGTGATAACCGAAAAAGACCAAGCAAAGTTTGCACAGAGTGGATCAGACTCCCCTTGCTACCGCTAAAAAGAGTTTTACTGACACAGCACACTCACCAACGCAAGAATGCATTCGTTGCATCCAAGGATAAACGGCACCGTTGTATTTCCGGCCGCTTGCTTCGTTGTTTAAAAAGTTGTTTTGCAAACATTCAGACGGGTAGGCTTGATCAGTAGTAAAATGCAAATAGTCGGCATGTGTCCTTTGCTTGCCACACGGTGAAGAGTTAGCTGGGTCTTTCTCTTGGTAAAAACAGGGTGCATTATATTCGTAAGACGTACTGCTGCAACTAAGTAGTGCATTAGGCTGTTGATAAAAACAAGGTGTAGAGTATGCCTTGTCTTGCAGGGCTGCTGTCCCATATGAAGATGGGTAATGCCTCAATGCATCGTACCCAGCAGTACAAATAGGGATCTGCCCGAGAAAAGAGTCCTGGCTAGTGGGCACGCTACCAGGAAAAGTGCTATTCACAAAGTAGGAACTCATTTGCTCTGCTCTCCCTTTAACTGTGATTTGTTGTGTATTAGTATATATGGCTATAACTATTAGTAGTCATTGAGATGGTTGGTTTGTTTCTGGATGGCCGAGCGCCAAAAGCGACAGCAGCAGATATAAGCAGCTGATCACTCACTGGCCAATAGGAAATCAACAAATAAGGCATTGCTCCCCTGAGAAAGCAGTTATTCAGCCAGTAAAGTTACAAACAAATATATGCACTCAGAAGTCACAAGGTATATATCCCATTAATAAAATCAGCACATTTTAGAGTTTTAGGCAGCTGTCTGTTTAAAGGGGGGGGCGAGGACAAATATATGTCACTATAGTATGCCCTCCCTTAACTATTAACCTTATAATGTATTAACAGGTAAAGGTTTAGTGCTTGCGTGAACAAAACCTGAGAATGCACCAATGTTTGCGAAGTAAGTAAAGCACTAGGCTCATTTTTTTCCGCACTCTAATCTTTATAATGTTGGTCCTCTGATGTTGTGGACCTGTCAGGGGACAGACTCACCTAGTTTTACAGTTTTGCCTGCATTTAGTTGTTCGTGGTATGCCAGACAACGAAATCTTATTTGTTACCAAGAAGTAATATAAATGTCATACAAAGTACTATACTCCCAACAGTACAATCGAAAGGTAACGGGGTGTGCTTGAGTTATGCCTGCTTTAAATCCCTATCACTTGTCAGCACTGCAGTTAGCGTGATGTTCTACTACAAATAAACCTACTCTTATGAAGAGTACTAATGCGAGTTAAACGATAACCTGCATGCACTTTAAATTTGTGTGTATATTATTTAACTGGTGAGGTGGAAGTTTACTACAGTAATCATATGCAATATAAAGGAGTATGCTGTGTAACAGCCAGCCCTGAATTCATAAATTCATCTTCAGTGGCTGTAATTTTGATGAACGGTTTTTTCAGTATTTTATTCATCTTTCAGTTCAAAACGTTTATGCTGCAAGTTTAGTTTACATTTGGCGGATGTTCGTAAATTATTTGATTTGATTCCTTAAATAAAAGTTGGGTTTAGAGTAGTGTGGGTAATTCCAAACTATATAATAGTTCGAAGTCTGTCAAAGGGACTATCGAAGATGTGTTTCAAATTCATATTGTTCAAAGCAAGACCAGGTTGTTATTATTATTAGTAGTATTGTCATCATCGCCATCATCATCATTAGACAACCGTTTCTTGTCACGATGCAGTTTGTTAGAAAACAATGGTGTCCTATTCATCATGATGGCTAAAGTGTCCTGAGGTGCGAATACTACTAGTGAAATAACGAAAGCAAATATGTTTTACTAAGCACAGAATTTTCTGAAAACACAGTAATGTACAATACATTTTTCTTTCTTTCCACCACAGGATTCCTTACTGGAAATTAAAACAACCGACTTATCAACAAGTTGCAATGAACCTCTGCTCAGAACCAACAACCAAAAGCTGCCTGACCGAGTGTAACAGCCTTGACACTCAAAGAGGATTTTATTGTTTTTATTCATTGTTATATTGAAAGTATATTGAAGTCACATTGGCTAAGAGCAAAAGAAGGCGAACAAAAAAGAAACGAAACCAGACAGCAGTGTATTGGACTGTGGGACTAGTAAAATTATTAAGAAACTCGAAAAAGTAAGACACTTTAGAAAAGTAATGAGATGATGACGTCGACGAAATGTACATTTTGTACTGATGAATACACAGTAACTGCAGTTGTTTACACTTCCCAATGTAGCTATAGTATTTATACCATATCATTACTCTTGAAATTATGAGTACAACACCAAAACGTTTCATTAAAAACAGCCATGTTTATTGTACACCACACTGAATAAAGTGCTACACAAGAAAACAAGTCTGCAGTTATTTCACATTCTGAGCGAAAATCTGGGTTGCCTCCCATCAAAAGGCAAAACGGCATCCATACATTGATTGCATTCACAAATAGTTAGCAAAGTTAAGTTATAAGTAGTCCAACCAACGTTAGAACTCCACAAAAATTAATAAAAAATAGGAATGTTTATTGTACACGACACTGAATAAAGACATACCTAAGAATGCCAGTATAAGAACGCAAGTATACTGTTATTTCACATTCTGAGCGAAACTCTGGGTGTATTTTCATTAAAAGGTATGCATACACTGTGTTCACAAAATTAGCGCCTACATTAGAAATTTTGTATGCTCCCTTGCTGATTACCTGTGTCTTGATATATCGGAAATTCAGGTTTCCCACTTGTCAGAACTAGAAAGCCACGATGGGAGACCTTCCAACACCAGCAGCAACATCACCAGCAACAATAATAACAGCAGGTTGTATTACAATCCTACACCATACGTATCATTCTAAACATGTTTCACTTTGTTCCACTTTATATATATGGGTGCGTGTGTGTGTATGTGCATTTTTTCATCCTCCTGTCTTACTTTGCCTAAGGCAATGCAAATTAAACATCATAGCATAGTTCTGGCCACTTTCAGATTGTCTTGAAATTGTACTGTGTTCCTTCATTTTTTAACAAACCATTGTGATTTACAGTTAAACAGCGGTAATCATTAAAAAGTCATGCCCCCCCCCCCCCTCCAATTCGGCCAACTTTTTAATTCAGTAGTACCAATACTTAAAACGTATTCCTCTTTTAGGGCCTTTGTCTCCCAATTCCTGACTCTGGACATAAAGAACTGAGACTTGTGTACAGCATACATTAAAGGGCACAATATTTGCGTTTATTTGGAAAGATGACAGCATAAATGTTGACGCGTAACGGTGAATGCATCAAGTGAAACAGTTACATGCACGTTTATATTTATAGTAATTAGTATTACTTTAAAGTAGAAACATTGCATTTTACGAGAAGAAAAGCGCCATATGTCTGAAGCAAAATAGGAGTCTCAGATCTGTTTGAAAACGTGTCATCAGCTCGGCAAAGATGCTTTCAAAATAGCAGTGCCAGACCACAAAGCAAATATTTAAATTGTGTCCGGTTTAATTAACTTTAAAACTGAATACTGTTCTACCGTCGGAAAAGAACTATGTCCCCCAAATGTTTTGAAGAAAATGTGTTTAGTTGTCTGTTGTGTTCTGCATAACATTTCTTCGTCAGCATTATCTAGCACTTTGAAAATATCGGCTTAAACTGTACTCAAAATATAAACAAAGTGCGTTTTACATTAAAGCTTAACTCAAAAACTCCCAATGACGTGACCATTATAATCAAGAAAAACAGTCGCTCATTTCTACTAGAAAATTTGTATCTTGACGTTCTCCGTCTGACCACTGCGTGGCAGCAGTGAACACAAGAACATGGAAAAGTGAGGAATTTTGCTCTAGATCAAAGAGGAAACCTAAGCAAAACGTTAACCTTACAGCTCGCTAGCAAACGTAAGACATAGATAAATCTATTAATATTTGTGCAACACTTCATAAACCAAGTTCAATTTTAACACTAGGTTAATATACGTATAGAAAAGAAGACTGAATCCTGAGCATAAAAATAAAAGATCTATGAAAACCATTAACTATATTTCTGCTTTCTCTTTAAAACTATAACAATCAGTGAAATTTAAATAATGGACACAGAAGGTAGAAAAAAGTAGTTTGATCACAACAACATGACTATTAAAGCACACAAACCTAACCCAGTTTTATCCACGTAATGTACTTAAGAATTCCATCTAATTTTAAAAGCATACCTTACTTAGCTATATCAATTCAATAATACACCTGAAACAGTATAACAAATAATCAACCATAATGAACCATCACCGCCCACGTCTTAGTTAAGGTAATCAGGTATGAAAAGGGTCTGCATCATTTTTGTAACAATAATATAAAATGCACGTATTTCTGCTGCTATTGTTATTAAATGCCGTGACGTGTTTGAACGTTGTCATCTGAATAACATAAGCCGCTGTATATTCGGCAAAATTAATTATTACAATAAATTCAGCAGCCAGTTTGACTTGCGATGAGCTGCAGTCGCTAATAACATCTTATGAAATCATACCCCCTTCATTATTATTCTAGGGTGTCAGATGAGTACGTTTTCTCTACTGTCACCCTTCACAGGTTGGACATCTTTTTTTTCTGTTCAGTCAGTGAGATATTAAAAATAAATAAATCAACATATTTTTCCAGTAATGCATGACTTTTTTAAAGACAAAAAACATATATGGATTGCTAATTAATTGCTAATTATTTGTTTTCACAATTCCAAGTGCCGTGCCAGAGCAGGAGTGCAATTCCTCTAGCATCCGCCCACAATGGGGATTTAAGATTTGAATAAATCTTTGGCATCTGCAATAATTTGAAGAATACCCTAGATACTGTATATGCTTAAATAAACAACACAAAAGTAAAAGTGGATTAAAACCGTACTCACTGGGCCCATTTGGTATTTTTCAGATTTCCCGCAGACATTATTTGCTTGAAGGAAGCATTGCTTTTGACGGCTGTCTGTTTCCCTTGACCAAAGACAAATCCTCTTAGATGCCAGGAGAAGCAGGACCCTCATTAGCCTGCTCATTAGGCGCTGTGCAAGTTCCACCCAGTACTGCACGCCTTCCAGCGGAAGAATTTAAAATCACCAACCTGGAAAACAAACAGTAATCTGTGTTCCCATTCCATATCCATAGCTGAGGACAGTTATAAACCGAACCGAGACATGACACTGAAAGATTCAAAGAGATCCGGAGCCGGGCACTGCTAAGCTGAAGAATGCAGTTCTATTCTCGCAAGGGAAATTATAAAAAAGTTCATGTTCGCGATGACTATCCACATGACCAAGGAGGGCCAATGGAAAACCACTTCAACTCATAAAGTTGTATAGCAAAGTTGTAAATTTTCATAAACAACAACGGATTTATGTCTTTGTCCTCATCCCCCTGAAGAGGCAGGTCTTAGACGCCATTTTATATCACAGAAGCCTCACAGACTTTTAAAAAGATCGTACATTTCCTTTCATTAACAGTAATAATAATACTGACTAAAAGCATTAGCAGGGAACACGCTAATTGCAGTATTTTTACTTCTCTCTCTCTCTGCCTCTACACACACACACACACACACACACACACACACACACACACACACGTTTGTACTTTTGTAGTTCATATATGTATGTCCAGCCTTGAATTTCACGTGTGTGTGTGTGTGTGCGCGCCTTTGTCTATTTCACATTTTATATGTGTGTGAGAGGCTTATACATATACATACACAAACAACGGCAGACTGATAAACAAATACGAATGCAGAAAAAGAAAAAAAGAAAAAACATGCATCAGACATATAGGTAGACAGACAGATAGATAGATAGATAGATAGATAGATAGATAGATAGATAGATAGATAGATAGAAAGGCAGATATAGATATAGAGATATAGATATATGTCACAGTGAATACTGGGAAATGCTCCCAATTAATTTAAGAATGCTGGAGTTACTTAGTTGTATGCGTTTGTTCATGGTTCAATAGTGAGTTTATTATAAAATTGTATCCTTACCCTCCTAACGTCAATACCATCGTAAAAATGTGTCCTCAAAAAATGAACGTTTCCATATCTATTATATTATACGGGGCAAACATTTTAGCTGTGGGTGTTAAAGCCAATGGAATATAAACTTAAAAGTTAACGTTTTTTAATTAGTTTAAATGAATAATTTATATATTACACTGCAACAGCCCGAACCTAATACTGTACTGTACTGTACTTACCTGAGGCGTGTTTGTTATACATTTTATTGTAACGGGGTCGTGGATGAAAAGGGGGCCTACTACTCCAGCTCATTTCCATCTAAGATAAAATTCTAATCCATAAATTAGAATAATCAACAGGCCCATTTGGTTTTGTCTGTGCTTTTAATGAATGGAACTTATTCATCTTTTCGTAAAATAGTTTTCCAATTGAAGACATATTTGTCATTTAATGAGATCCCGTTATCCCTTATGTGTCTTTCTTACGTTTACATTCCTGCAGACAGCTGAAATATCAAACTTTGCAATTTATCTGATAGTGTTATTGCAACTACTTTAGTTTCAGTTTCACTGAAAAAAAGCACAACAAGAGTGCAGCTTTTATACAGTACCATTAACCTGTGGCAAGTAGAAGATTCTTACTTTCACGAAATCAGGATTTAATATTAATTTACTAGTACTCATTAAAACGGGTTTGCAGCCGTTGCAGGCATGTATTGGACAATCTTTGTGTAATCCAACAAAACTGAGATAGCATTTTTCTGTGCATTTAACAGACCCAGAAAGACAAATGGTATCACTACAATCGAATGTATTTATTAGGAAACAACATTTAGAAATATATCATGCACATCATAAGGATCCTGTATAGTTTTCAAAGACGTTTTTGGCACAGTTTCAAAAAAAAAAAAAACAATAATAACAATAATATGCACTATACATTGATATGCTTAATAATAAATAGACTGACATATCTTTTAAACATGCAACTGGGGGAATGTTGTTTATCACCTAGCAGTCTTCGAAGTCCCCACTAGGTAAAAAGCATTTCTTAAAAGAAGTAAAGCAGAAAGTACGGATTCCAAAATTCCCAAATACATTTCCAGATGCATTATGTTTAAAAGGCTTAAACCAACTAATTACAGTTTACCCTGAATATAATAACTAATTACAGTATCCCGTATCCAATGGATTATGTACATCCACCCATTCTGTACAACATCAACAAGTACAGTGTGTATGAGGAAAAGCTGCCAACAAGAAGAGTGTGTACAAGGAAAAAAAAAACTATAACAATTAGCAATTCAGTTTTGGGCTATGGCATTTTTGTGACTCCATTACAAAATTGTAAGTACACTTATAAAATTGCAAGTCAAGTTAGAACATAGAGTCGAAAAATAACTATATGGTTTACTTAGCTTTTTAAAATTCTGCTCTTTACGATGTAATTATTTATGAATAAATTATCTCTCAACTTTAAAGTAAACACTTTCAAAGCATTTATCAAACAAGCACATTTAGCCATGAAAAATATAACAAACTGAATACATATGTTCAAAGTATATTTTATACTGTTGTTTTATCTGAACAGTTTACAAATACGTGCATGCAGATTTTGGTTGAACTTGCATGTTACATACATATTCATTAAATACAAATCAACAATCAAAACGGCTTTACAGACAGAATGATTTTCATTTAATAGGTAGTTTTTTCTTGTTTATGTGTTTTCTGTTTTACTTGTCCTTCAAAAATTCAGTTGTGTACTATTTCAGCCAGGTAGTTTGAGAAGCAGTGTAGGACACACTGCAGATTTCAAATGTAAATGTACATAATTTATAGGGCTGTTTATTATATTGTTTAGAATCTGTTGATATTGTAATTGTTTATGGTAATTATTTTTTTTACATGTGAGTAAACAAGACAACAACTTGTGTTTGACCTTTTAATAAACACGCAGAAACACCTTCAGCATACTGCCTTCACGTAGCTTGGCGTCAAAATGTGGGTGTGTGTGTGTATGTATGTGTACATGTGTGTGTGTGAAGAAAAGAATTAAGCAAACTTAACACTTCTCAACCAAACTTTAACGAAAAAGAAGTTAATGTCAACAATCGCGGAAATTTTTCAGATGACAATCGAATACTGACTGTGCGTGTAAAATGCTGTTATTGAAAAATTATTTTCTTAAAAGTAGACTGTGAACCGGATTCCAGTGCTTCATAGCTTATTCTTACAACAAAAACATCATTGTGCAAATCAAAAAGAGAACTGTGAGATTGTAACGCTAAGGAAATGAATACTTGCAAGGTGCTACAAACACCAAGTGATTCACTGAAAGTTATTTAGTCACGTTATTACTAACATATTACTACTGCTACATCTAGTATTTATTTGTCAGGCTGGAATGTCCATGCTTTAATTCATGTGGTTTCTATTTGCACAGTCCTGTTTAATTAGCTTATGATTCTAGCTGCTCCTCTTCTCCTTCCTCTGCTGTTGCAGCAGCTGGGGCGGTGGTAGAGGCCGCGGTCGTAAGGGATTCTTCTTTGTGTTCCTTTTTCCATTTCATTCTTCGGTTCTGGAACCAAATTTTGATCTGCCTTTCTGTAAGACACAAGGTGTGAGCTATTTCAATTCGCCGCCTGCGAGTAAGGTAACGGTTGAAATGAAATTCTTTCTCAAGTTCGAGGGTTTGATATCGAGTGTAGGTCTGCCGACCTCGTTTTCTGTCTGGTCCTAAAAAAAGAAATAGAGTAAATGCTCTGCTGCAACTTTAGACAAAGAGCACGTTTTAGCTAATGACAAGTAGTCTGCTCCATTAAGTGTTTAAAAAGACTAGTCTGAAACACATCTGTTAACATACAACAATGTGAAGCACAGCTAAAAAATGACATAATTTGAGTTTAAAGCCCATTACAGTCAGTTGGACAAGAGTAATTCTAACATGTTTACTCCATCATATTTTACTTTGTATAACCTAACTTCTATATACCGTACACCTCTAGAGAAAGTCCAAAAGATGTCTACTGACTAGCATATGCCGTAGTTCAACATTACACAATTTAGTGCAACTATACAAAAAGAATCAACGAGTCTCTGGCCCCATCCAAAACACACAGATACTCTGCTAAGCCAAGTCGTGTCTAAATATGTTACATAATTACGTGTCTGCCAGGTAAGTGGTCTCGCCCAAAATAGATATTTTTCAGGCTCGACCCTTCTCAGATGCAGCACTAGGATTCACTCGTATAACCGGCATTAGCAAAAGAATAAACTGCTTCAGAATGTATATTAAATAGTGCTGTCGGTAGAAGGAAAAGATGCTTTGTGTGCTATGTGACTCAAGTAATATTTTCGTAATTCCTTTTTGTGAGCATACTTAAAAAAATCAAACTACCACAGTCAACTATAACGCCAAGAAAGGCGAATGGATTTATGACCATGGGAAACATTAATTGGGCAATATAAAGTTTTATGATACTCATTTACATACAATGCCATGGGGTTCTGGAGATAATGGCGTCTCCACTATAATTAAAACCATAAAGTCTCAAATGGCTGTCATTCTGTCTACATACACATCTGCATAGTTGCCTCTTCACCCTGTGATTAACCATACCTGAACACCTCATCCAGGGGTAAATCCGGAAATTGCCCTCAGCCTGGGTGTGCAGATTTGAGTCATCCAATTTTTCGCAGTTTGCTTTGGAAAAATCATTGCAGAGGACTGGAATGTTCTGATCGAAGGTAGAACAGTGGAAGTTAAAAGTATCCGAACCAAGACTATACCCAGAGGAGAACAAAGACGGGTTCTGGTAAACTGTACTGTTTACGTTGTACAGACTATGCATGGACGACGGCAGAGCACCCCCGGGTCCATAGGCAGCTCTATGAGAGCTGGTTGCAAAAGAACAAGAAGTCGGTTCTGCATTTTGGAAAAGAGACGCCCCAGTCGTATATTTACTGAAAAAAGAATTCATGTAATACGAAGAACTCATAATTTTAACCGGTGATTTGTTGACCGGTGTGCTACACTGTCGGTTTTACGAGGTAGCTTGATATATGATAACATTACCCCCCAGATTTACACCAAACCCCATTTTCTCGTAGACATAGCTGCAGAAGGCACGTGACCCACCACATGACTACTGCATCCAATCGCTTTCTCCTTCCCAGGTGGCAGTCGCAGTGGAGACCCTACTCTTGAATGGATTTGCAAATAGCAAACCAGGGCCGTCAGGTAACTTCGATCCGATGCCGAGATTCGTTTTTCAAAGTCAAGAAATTCCAGTGCATTTTGGCAAACAGATGTTTCTGGCATTCCCCGTTATGTGCAACCCCCTGCACAGACAAAGCAGTAACTCTGGAAGTGGCACTGCAAGTTCGTTAAAGGGGAAACGCACTTTCATTTTTCATACTTGTGCTCTGTAAACTGCATATGCGGCATATTTGTATATGTACAGCAGTTTAGGAATACAGGAACTTTATATTTACTTCATTGATGTTAGACTGTCTAGAAGCAGAAATATAGTTGCTCGATTGTATAGAGACTCAGTTTTCAACACATAACAGATTTCTACACTAACTGGTGTACAGCCAAATATATATTGTACGGGTTAGGGGCGACCACTTCTGTAAGTATTTATGTAATGTAGCGTTATAGTAGCTGTGAACCAAACTTCTACTAATGGACCTTTATATTTAAGAGTAATCCAGAAGGCTGGCGTACTGTTTATCAACTGAGCTTGTAACACATACCACAGTGAAGAAATAGTATTGTGTGTGTGTGCGTGTGTGTGTGTGTGTGTGTGTGTGTGTGTGTGTGTGTTTGTCTGTGTAAAGAGAACCACTACATTTTTAGGAAATTCCAGCTAATGTAATTCTTGCCTTCTATAAACAAGTATGTGACTTGGGAAACTGGTTTTCCGATTCAGGGTACTGAGTCTAATTAGTCGCTTGGAAACATTGTAAAACTTGTTTTCTAAAGGCATGGAATGCTTAATGGAGACCGTTTTATGGCTCTACTGTACTGCACACCATAAAATCCGCAGGCACAATAGAATTGCTCCGGATATCCTATCTTGAATTGTAGTTGTAACTTAGATCTAAAAAGCTACTACGGAAAGAGGCATTTTTAAGCTGGGCTTGTGTTTAAAGATCCCTGCAACCATATGTGAGAACAGTGCTTATTTTTTTAGACAGGCGCGTGAGCTCTTTCTTTCTCACACACACACACACACACACACACACACACACACACACACACAGGTTTTTGTTATAAAATGAAAGCAACAAACACTCTTTCAAAAAAATTGCGACCAGGTATCTTATTACATATTATTCTACTGGACGAGAAAGCATGGCCATAGTGAAGTAATACTTGTACTTTTTCTTGTTGTTTTGGATAAAGGGCACGTGAGTATAATTAATATACTTTTCAGTTGATTTCTGTATTTCTGTCACAGAAAAAATCCGTACATTAATTATTTTGCTCTTTATTACATTTTCTTGTGTTCTGTTTCTTTAATAGAGCTACTCTTGCAAATTAATTTGATAAAAAGACAACAGACGCTTCTGATAAAGTTAATTTGCATCGGGAACAAAGGTGCAGAACGTTATAATACATACTTGAGTAAGAGGAGGTTTTTTTTTTTGGTATTGCGGAATTTTGGGACAATGTAATGTATTCGAGTCAGGCATTCGGAAACATTTTGTCCTCAAGCGTGTTTTAATTGAAAAATGATTTTTTTTATTCAGTACAACTGACGATACGTGTGCCTACCATTATTTTCGATATTTCAGTGTGAACTATGCTTCCTTTACCTGCCAAATTATGTGATATAAATTAACATTTAAAATAACCCAATGTTTATGGAATGTCATAAAGCATTACAAAATACACAGATAGGCAGTCTTTTGTAATTTAATAAGAAATGAAATACAACATTTAGCAGGTGGGTGAGAACACCCTGCTTACACACTTCTAGGCAGCCAGAATGTTTACAATTTTTGTTACAATGCCTCCTTACCAAATGTACCACTGACAGACGAACTACATGTGGAATCTACTTTTAATCACATATATTTGTGTGTCTAAAGGCAGGACAACACTTGTGTATTTTGAGAAAGTATAATTTCTGTATAGTTTGGCCTATTTTTGTGCAGGAACCGGGACTGCAATATGAGATGCCCCCTCCAGATCTTTACAGACATAGACAATAGCCTTAAAATTCTTTGTGACTTGTTAATGCTTAAGGGCATTAATCGTGCTTCCTGCACAATTTTTTAATTTACATTTCTTTAAATTAGCTCTTTTTAGCGACCCCGATACTGTCAAGAATATAACTTTTAATTTATTTAGACAGTTGGCGAGTTCAGCTTATTTGCGTGTGGTCTCGTTGACTTTCCAAAAAAAAAAAAAAAAAACAATAAGCAATTAATTCGCAAAAACAAAATCTGCATTTCGCTATAAACATAGTATATACATTTTTTGAGAAGCAAACCACAAACAAGCATAACTAATCAAAGTGGGAGATGTGGTTTAGTAAAGAGAAATGGTCATTCAGGAGTATGGGACTTTTTTTTTTTTTTTTTTTGCTTAGTCTTCATTTAATTTTTTAACTTTGTTAGTAACATACAACATTCACAGCGGAATACAATAATAAATACGGTTTTAAAATACACGAACATATTGGCATGCATTTTAATGATTAAAATAAAAACACATGCTAAAATGTATTCATTATATTCATTTTTATTTTGTTGGGTCTCTTTTACAGTAACCAGGAGTTTCTAATTGCGCTCAAGGTGCAAAGTGTATTTATTTATTTTACATTTGTTTACCGGAAAAGTCCTTTTGGGCAGAGCCCATTACTGGCGGAGGCCCGAAAAGAAAAGCTCCACAAAGTGTTATTTCGTACTTTCTGTATAATATGACCTGAATTATGTACTTCTGTTTTTCAGTGAACCTTTATGTCAGAACCATTCATGTATATAAACGGATGTTTTTATGCACGGGTGTCAGATGCTACTAGAGGGACATGTATATATCATTGTGTATCAGGTAAATCGAAGATACTCGATAGTATTGTGGCTGGGACGTTGGTTGTAAAGGGACAGACACCACGTTAACAAAGAAAAAAACCTTTCCACACATTAACACAGAAAAAAACGTCCATCCGTCTCTGTAACCGGGTAGTGATTATATAACACAGTCACACCGACCTGAAGATTTGTTATCTGCCTCTTTATCTATTTTTCTGTTTGTCTTACCTGCCTGTCTGTCTGTATATCCCTCTATCCACCTACTTTTATTGACCAGAGGAGGCTTATTCGGGAAAGTCCATTTTGATGAGCCCTGTGGAGCAAAACTCCTTTCATCAGCATAAACCCGTTTTTAAGAAACACCCGTTGTGCTATATTTCTTTGTCTAATGTGTTACTTTCATATTTTGTCTATTTGTCACTTCCTGGAGACACAACTGAAAGAGTTCATGTCCACCTACCTAGTAACTAGCTAACTAATTGCAATAATGTACAAATGAGATTCGGTTATGTACAAATGAGACAACTAGGATTGTACACATAATACGCAATTGTCAATGACAATAGACATTTATATTTGTTATGAAGTTGTTTACAGTAAATGTGAATATAATTTCACAGTGCTGTTTCTCCTCTTATCCAGAACTTTTCCTAAAAAGTACTTTTTTGCAAAGCAGCATTTAATGTTGGGAAGATCATTTTATAGTGATTTTATGACTGGTTCCTTGCAGACTAATATAAATGTTTCAGCAATGTTATCATACCTCTCAACCTCTTAGCTCAAGAATTCTGAACAAAGCCAAAAATAATGCGGTTTGTGTGACGGGTCAAAGGTCCAAAGACCGGGACAGATTTTAAATATTACTCTTATAAACTTCACTTATTATAATAGGACGTTTAGTATTAGCAGGCATTGTCTGAAGAATATGATGTCTGGAACACAAATGTCTGCCATTATCTTGTGACTTGACAGTCCTCAATGCCAAGAAAAACAGATATTTTAACAGACAAAAAATGAGCTAAAAATCCCGACATTCTGCAGTAATATGGATTTTTAGTCTCGTTTTCTTTCTTTTTTTCTTTTTTTTTTTCTTTTTCAGCTTGAATTTTTTATTAATAATAACACTTTGTGAATTGAATCACATAGGCAACTTGGTATAGCCTGTTTTGAAAACGATATTAAACAAATCAATAAAACAATGTTTCAGTAATCATTTTTTTTTTATTTTCTTTCAGATTGATATTTCTAAAAGTCCCACACTTCACTGGGAAATCTTAGAATCCTTCCTTCACCATAACTTGTAGTGTAGTTCAGCAGTGTAATGTCCATCTCTTATATTTCTGTTATTTTCCCTTTTGTTTCGCTGAATATATAAGTTATAAGACTGAGCACAGACCGAATGCATTGTGATTATTTAAAAAGTTCATATTATATGCAAGACTGGAGAACAATAAGCTTGTGTATTCTAGATAAAGACTGTTTATTACTCGAAAGCAAGAAACGGTTGTTACACAGTACAAGACAAAAAGGAGTTGTATTTCTACAAGTCTACTTACACTATTACTTTATCTTGCCTGTTACTACAATTGCCATAATACATCAGTAATTTACTACTCCCATTTATATTACCTACAATAAATGAACGAGGTAAGTGTGTAAAAATCCAAGCATTTTAAAATGATCTATGTGTCTCATTAATTGATTAGTTATATATTCATTTAATAGTCTGTGTTCATAAAAATCGCATCACGATACTCTCAAGTTTGCCCTTTTTATTTGAGTCCGATCTATGTAATATGTATATGGGAGGAAAGCAGTCTATTTTGCTGCCTTTGAATTTAACTTTGTTGTGAAACATTCACGATTACTCGACAGATGGATTTTGTTAAATGAGTATTTTTCGCTAGTTTGTATGCAAGTAATTTCAATCGAAAGGAACCATAGCTCTCAAAACAATCAAGGATAAATCTCAATAGAATCAGGGACACATCCAAAAATAATGGGGCACGCTTTTAAATTATAATACTATTAACTCAAGAGACATTGACAAGTTCAGAGAATGTGAATTAATATACGTTTTGTGAAGTAAAAGAAGTATGCAACTCTAATTACTGTTATTTATTCACTGTAATTATTTATTATTTATTCACTGTAATTATTAGTTAAGTATAATTTACCACCTTTTCTCCAAATCACCATGTTTAGGCGGGATTAAGAGGGGGAGATCTAAAACTTGAGTTAAAATCAGGGACAATTGATAGGTATGAGAGGAACTTGAAATTGTTCTGTTTAACTGTCACGAATACTGTCAAACCAGAACGCTGCATTGACGATGCCTATACGTTATGGTACACAAGTATCTGGTAAGCAAAGTACTATGGCTACAGTTTACTGGCTGTAGTCTGTACCCGCGTTCTAAAAATATTCACTATATAAACACACACACACACACACACACACACACACACACACACACACACACACACACACACACACACACATCTTCTACTGCCAGGCTTTGGCACTTCATTAAAGGGGGAGTAGGCGTATGAATTAGTTCAGTCGTAAGCCAGTTCTTCAGTGCAATTACTTCTCAGTGTTTTTTTCATGAAGTCATATAATTTGAGTTCCCAACAATATTTTTCTTTAGTTTTCAATACATAATATTTTAATCCAGTACACGTTACACATACTCATTGCATAACACGATAACTGCAAAACAGGAAATCATTCACAGTAATTTCTAAGCGGTCAACATATGTATAATTCCTTGCTCATTTCTTTAAACTTTAACATGATGATTGCATTAAATGATATCAGTGTGTGTGTCTGTGTGTATGTGTGTGTGTGTTACTGTCAGTGGCCAATAGGTAGGATACTTTCCTTTAGAAGACTCCTTCTCAATTCCCTATATACTACTTCCATATTATTTTTCTTCCTGGCCATACTATACTGACTTCCCTCATTTCTCACTTCACAGCCTACTTATTCCAGCTCTTCAGGCTCTGCTTCTACCACTTCACTGTCTATGGAATTAATAACTCTTGTACTGTACTTTTGCTATAATCTCTGAAGTTTTGAATTTGATTGTATTTTTGATTTTCGTTATTATAACTTTATTGTTTGCAAATTTTCACCTGCTCCTATGCCTCCACTAATATCTTTAACTGTTCTCTAAAAAATGTTAAATTTTTGTCTTTCTGCTTTGAAATTATACGTGTGCGTGCGTGCGTGTGTGTGTGTGTGTGTCTGGGGGGGGGGGGGGCTTTCTCTCTGGACCTCCGCTGAGAACAGGATCTAGCTCAGCCGAACATAACCGGTTAACAAATCTCTAATAAACAAACAAACAGACTGTGGGCTCTATTTGTAGTCGAGAGGACTGAGTTTCTAACGTGTTCTGTGCTCCTTCCTGAGTGTGCCATTATTCGAGTGAGACATTAGACCGAGGTCCCATCTGCTTGAGCTCTTCAAATGGTGGTAGCTCAGAAAAATGTAACAGATAATTTTTGTCTTTCTGCTTTGAAATTATACGTGTGCGTGCGTGCGTGTGTGTGTGTGTGTGTCTGGGGGGGGGGGGGGGCTTTCTCTCTGGACCTCCGCTGAGAACAGGATCTAGCTCAGCCGAACATAACCGGTTAACAAATCTCTAATAAACAAACAAACAGACTGTGGGCTCTATTTGTAGTCGAGAGGACTGAGTTTCTAACGTGTTCTGTGCTCCTTCCTGAGTGTGCCATTATTCGAGTGAGACATTAGACCGAGGTCCCATCTGCTTGAGCTCTTCAAATGGTGGTAGCTCAGAAAAATGTAACAGATCCAACAACACCTACAAAAAGAGAAGGGAGTCACCGATGCCCTTGGCAAGTATAACACGTTTGGTTTCCCCTGAAAAGAGGCTGCTATCCTACTGTAACGAACCCCTTCAACTCAATAAAGATAAGTAAATAAATATATCTATCTAATCGATTATCTATCGTCTATCGCTCTGTCTATATGTAGAATGTGCCAGATTCTTTTTAGTATAATGTTTTTTTTGCATTCAGACATGGAAGAAAATAGACACACATAAATAGAGTGATGTGTAATAAATACTGATATGGAATAAACAGATAATTTTACACCATCGCACTTTATTACTGTTATGCAAACGTTATGGAGTGATTTATTATAAGTCTTTCAATGCGTAACATCACTACTCTAACCTCTAGGAGCATATTAAACAGATGGGGAAACGTGGCCACGGCACCCATAGCTGCAACCAACTCAAGCAGATGGGGCCTCGGTTTAACGTCTCATCTGTTGCACAAGACACCCATGAATGTAATGTCGGTAGTGAAAATAAATCTCGAGTACCTGGGGTGAGAAAAAAAAAACAGCCTTATGGTCTTCCATCAGCAAAACGCTAGTGTGCTACCTCTTGAGCAACTGCAACCATGAAACAAGCAAAAACAAAAGAAGTAATCACTAGTTCCTTTCAGGTTAAAAAAAATCCACTTAGAATTATTTCGCCCCGAAAAAAGTGCTTAGCCCATTATGCACCAGTTCCCTTTCATTTAAAATGTTCAACAATAGTGCAACTATTGCCACCACTATGCAGAACAGTTAAAGTTACACTCCACTCTTTTCAGTTTCAGTTTACTTTTGATAATTTAGTGATCCACTTAAGCATTTTAGTCATGCGCCTGTTGCTTATAATGCAATACAGCTAGGTCTGAGGGGCGTTAGCGAGAAATGTACACTTTGTAGTCATAGCCTAGCTCCACCTCCCCTCTCCCCCCAAAAAACGGTCTCCCTTTACGAAAATGTACACACCTTTCTAAGTCGGATCAGCAAACTTAGTGAAATTAATACATTTTCACTTGTTACCCTTCAGCCATAAATACATTTATTTTTTAGAAGAGGAATTCAATTCAAGTTTGTTGTGAAGAGATCTTCGTTTGACGACATTCGTTTAATTTACACGTTGGTCTCAGCTTACATCTGTAAGGTATATTCAGCCATTTGAATTCCTCATTTTGAATCTGAAAAAAAAGTCCCATGTTCCGCACTGTTCAACGTTGAAAGGGCCAGTCACCCCTAGACTCTTGAGATTTTTTTAAACATATCTATAGAAAATTAATGTATGTACGTATGTAAGTATGTATATGGCATTTGTTTACTGGGAAAGTGCGGCTAAGCACAGGACCGATTTTTAGACAGGAGGCCTGGGAGAGAAGCTACACAATTTGTAATACAAGTGCAGTGACAGAAGAGACAACAGTAACATAATATCGAATCACAGTAATTCATCCAAAGAACTTTAATTAAGGATAAAGTAACACACTTTAATCATGTTGTGAATTTCTCAGTTGAACGTGTTAGTAAATGTTCCACATTTTGCCATTTGTTACACATTATGGGACGTAGTGGTCCACATTCTGGAGATGAAAGGTGGGTGACTATGAACTACACCCTTACTGCTGTCTCTTCTGTTTCACTGTGTCTAACACACTGCTGGCACATTAGGCTTCTATTGACACATGCATGTTTGTCGTATGTAGTTCTTTAATGCACTTTAACACTGACTTTGGTGGCCGTACCCGGACAATACGTTGTATACTGCTGAGACCCTAATATGAGTAATGCACATTACTACTCTAACGGTGAATCAACTGACCAGATTTTGGCAGAACGTCCAGATATTTGGTCTGTTCTTGATAATGTTAGTTGTTTTCTGGCAAATCAATTGAGAACTGCAATAACTGAAAAATTGCATTTCAACTTCAGACTTATATCCTTCAGAAAAGTCATGCTAATGCAAGTCCTGTTATTCCAGCAACTTTTTAGAAGTTTATAAGAACATTATTTTAAACGTGTCTCTATTTTTGGGCCATTATTCTGTCAGTATTTTGTCCCTGTCGAGATTTCTTGCGCTGATTGACTGTAAGGTATGAAATGAATACAAAGTGGTGTTGAAATCCTTTTTTTTTCTTTCCTATCCCAATTTTTGCAATTTTCATTGCTCCAATGACTGAATGGTTACAATACTGTTTGTGATTTAACACTGCCACCTTCTGGTGTAATGTATAAATACTATTTGCTAATTATACAAAGGAAATGGTGACGTTAGATGATCTCAGTCAAGATATTTTTTATTTTATTTTATTTTTTTGTGGGGGTGTTGCTCTTTTAATCTTTTACGTATGTCAGGAATGATGATGCTGTGAGCTGTATCTATACTTATGGGTGCTTTTATGTTTTGTGAGCTGATTAAATATGTAGTAAAGTGGACACAAGTATTTACAATTAAAACAGTATTCTGTTTTCGGGGAAAAATGTGTATAAACACATATACTGTAGCTGTTTTGTTACAAATATGGACCGTGAAAATGTCACTTCCGCTCATCTTTTGTCTGAGGAGGGCTCATCTTTTGTCTGAGGAGGACACAAACTAAAGAAATGAACAATGAGTTTGGAAAAATCTTTAATTGTGAGTAGTGAGTTGTAAACTAATAAAAACTCCTATCCCAGACAATAGGGCAGACCATTGTTTATTGAGGGCTACTGATCTCTTTGAAGTTCGCGCTTTCTGCTATAAAAGAGGGCGTCATAACATCCTCAACAAGGGAAGCTATGGAATTAGTTTTCTTAAATGGCAACACTTGAACAAACCCATAATGCAATACACAAAAAAGTGTGTCGGTTATCACTCAAAATTAAGGTTGTTAATTGCTTTCAGGGTTTTAGTCTCCCAGTCGTTGTGTGCCTAGTGTGTGTGTGTGTGTGTGTGTGTGTTCAGATCGCACAACTAGACAAGTCCTGGATCGCATGTGAAAAGGAACCATACGTCTGTGCTATCCCATGTTATATAATAATAAACACAGATGTTGGTCTCAGATTTTAGCTTCAGAATTAAAGAAAAAAAAAACGGGGAAAAGGCCCAGATTAGTGACATTTTAATTGCTGGCCTTATTATCTTATAACTTCTCAAAATAATTTCCAGTCTTATAAAGATGAAACATTAAGTCTGATGCTTCCTTTCAAAGTCTGTCCAGTTGAGGTAGTAGCCCTGTTTGTACAAAGTCTGTTTGGCATTGCACATTTTTTATTATTTAAATAGACTCCAAGGACTTTCGGCGGAAATGCCTGCAGGTAGCTGGCAACACGTTATTGTCAGTTCCGTTTCTCGAAGACTTTTCTGTGCTAGGTAGTTCTGCTAAATAAGAGGAAACCCCACTTGTGTTTATTGCCAATAGGTCCTTTACAAAAATATATAAATAAATCAGACGTGATGGTTTGTACCAACAAACGTCCGTCACGAGGGCAACACACACAAACACACACTTTTTTTGCAAGTAATGCAGTATCAGCTAAAACATACAAAGAACGGTTTAAATTGTTAAGAGTAGCCTGGATTTAAGACTTTTAAGGCCGTAAAACAGCATTAGAACAACTGCAGAAACATACACCTGCCAATTATATCATTTAATATATAAACAGTAATCCTTTATCATTTTGGCAAAGTTATCCAAAATACTAATTATTTCTTACACGCTTACGATTTACCACACAGTGCAATAAAATTTGCGCCTAGCTTTCACCTTCATGTTGGTGTAGCTCTACTTAGCACATATCGTGATCTGAACTTGCAGGTATAGTGTAATGCAATCAGGTGTAGAAACGGGTCACTTTGTAATCACATACAATTCTGCACGCCACATAAGTGGTGTATATAATTGTGATAAAGTTGCTAACACACATAGCTCTCAACCAATCAGGGACAAATGTCAACCGAATCAGGGACAATTAAGGATACAATATTAATACAATATTAATTTACATTCACCAAAGTTAAAGAAATCTAACACATTTTCTCCAAAGTCACCGGTTTTAGGAGAGATTAAGATGGACAGCGCTAAAATTTGAGTGAAAAAGTGGGGACATCCCAGAAAATCAGGGACAACTGAGAGATATTGCACAGACACAAAACTATATAGCACGCGTTACTCCGACGAAACTCAATAATGTATATATATATCACAATTATAACAATTGAAAATCACCTCACAGTAATTTTTTTACCTTTATGATGTTTTGTGTGAATTACATAAATGCACTAATTCACGACAGTTATAGAAGTATTGTGCGGAACTTAGAAATGTTGATTTCAAGGAATATGATAAGTACTGGAACTTTTTTACGTGTTTAATAATTCTACTGTATAATGTTTCGAAAGTGATACTGCAGTTTGGATATTGACAAAGTTTGCTGGTCATTAATAAAGGGCTGATGTTAAACAATGTCAGACGGGGGAAATGGCAAAGCATGTGGTGAAAAGCATGTGGTGAGGTAGACGATCTTTCGGGCGCACACGCACACACACACGGAATTCACATTCAGGAGGCATATTTCATCTTCAACAGTAGTTAATTACAACTGTTTGTTCCTGTATGATTAATGAAGCCGCATAACCTGACAAGAACAGTGTCTTTATTAGCAATACATATATTTATATTTTAAAGTACCAAGTTTGGCAATTAGGCTGCTGTTTAAATTCCAAAATATACAAAAACTTTCAATAAGCGATACGTATTTGATGAACATATTCCTTGTTAATATCTTAATTTATTAATAAAATTAACCCCCAGTAATGTCTTCAGCAGCACATTTCCTTAAATAAATAGACTAGGTAGTTGATATGTAAGGTCACATATAGGTAGTTTCAAACATTTTAACACTTGGTGTAAAACATTTATTAACAAAGCTACTTATTATACCTAGGTCATTTCAACTGTTAGCAAAGTCATCAATTTCGTGGGCATACAATGTAGAATGTTTTCTGTTTAAGAAATTGGGAACACGCGCTTATCATGCACCCCGAGCTACAACAAACAAATAATACTCTAAAGGAACAATAATTTACATTGACGTCAACAACGAAGTTGTACACACGCACAAAAAGCCAGTAATTCGCTACATACTATTTACTCTAAATGTACATTTTAAGTTGAAAGAACCTGAGTTCGTACCTTTGTCAACAGCTTATTATCACAACTGTACAGCACAAGCACGGGTTGGTCAGTCACAAACCACTGCCTCATCAATACAGCATTCAAGTATTAGGGCAGTTTTGTCTGCTACATATATAACATGTTTACAACATCACTAGCGGTCGGAAATTACAGTCTGTAAGTCACTGTGCCAAATGAAAAGGTAGTATGAGTTGGGCGAGTAGATGCACACAAGCTTGAGACAGTCACGAATGCATTTCCAGTGAGAAATGTGAATTTACTGGCGTACCTCTGTGTTCACGTTGAAGTACGAATGATGCAGCCCTCCACAGCACATTGACAATAAAGAATTGCACAGGCTGCTACAACCCAACATGGTTTTGCTTCATTTTAATTCATTTGTAAACATGGGATCATTCGTCCTTAGGCCTGTCTTTGTTGATTTTCTTCATTTTCATCCTCCTGTTCTGAAACCAGATTTTGACTTGTCTTTCTGTGAGGTTAAGCAAACGTGCCACCTCGTATCTGCGGTCTCTGGTCAAGTACATATTAAATAAAAATTCCTTTTCTAATTCTAGCGTTTGGTGCTTAGTGTAGGGACAGCGTTTTTTTCTTGTAGACCTTGCATGCAGCCAGTTCGCTGCTGGGTTACCTAAAACACAAATGACAACGGCATTAAGAAAATTCTCTTTAATATAAGATAATTACGCTACCTAACCAGAGGAGAAGACAAAGTGAGAGGCATCAAGATGCTACCAAGAGACCAGAAAAGCAATTATGAGTACTTAATACAATACAAAAGCAGTACATACTTCATTATTTTCAACAGCTTGTAGACTTGCCATATTGCATATGAATAGACTGAAAGTTTATTAAAATGGGAATCAAAGACTCTGATAAATAATAATAGTAAATCCACAACATTCTTCTGCAATTCTTAGCTTTTTTGAATTATTAATTAAGTGTTTTAGTAGTAAAATAGAATAGATTTGTCTTTATATATGCAGTTTTGTTAACTGAGTAGAGCACTGATCCTCAGCCCAAAATGTGGAATAAACAAAAATAATTTGCACAATAAAAGACCACGCTAAAAATAAAGCAATTGTTAATATACAATAGAAAAAAATTAAGAAAGCAGTCAACAGAATCCGCTGTGTACAATATTTACATCACAGAAGCACATTTTAGAGCAGTTAGAGAAGAGAAGCTATAGTACAAATGGTAGGCAGTAAGTGCGGAAGATTAGGTAGACTTGAGTTATGTGACTAGACGGGTGGAAATAAAAGACATGGCGCTCATAGTTATGTCTTCTGGACAACTGCAGTATATTTTTTTCCTAGTCACTATTTCAGGATAGGTAAAACATCATCAAAACTTAATGCAGTTGAAGGACGGATATCGCTGCAGTTCACGATTAACAAACGTTAGTTTGCTATAATACAAGTGGGCACAATTATTAAAAATAATAATAATATAGTTTGCTGCTAAAATGCTGCAGCAAACTAATTTTGTTTGTTCCTTAGACCACTACATATTGTTGCACTGGTTTTATTCAAATTACCGTTTCTGGTGAACCATTCTACACATTTTATCAAACTTCTTAAAACGCCAACTTACTAATTTATTGCTAGCTAAGCAGTTACACTAATGTTCTCTTGCTGTAGCCAAGCAGTTCTAAACCACAGTATCAAAGCCACACCGTGTTAGTTTTGTTTTTGACAGTGCATAGTAGTAAATAAAGTAACCCTAACAGCGACACAGAATCCAACCATTAATAACATTAAATATACATATTTTATAACGTTATAGGCACCTCGACGTAATATGAATGTATGTGCCCTTCAAAGGACGTTTACGTACTTGGATCAATGTGTGGTTTATCCCCGAGTGACTCCGTTTCAATGTTCTTTTCAGAAAAAACACCTTCACTGTTATGTTTCTCTCTGTCCACTGGAGAAGGACCACAAACATAATCAGAAACCGCCACTGAAGGAGTATCAAACGTGGTGCAGTCCCCTCTCCTGGCAGTCAGCGGTTCAGGTTTAATGCCATAGTGCCTGCCTGTAGGTACTCCGGTGAAGGACAATGATCCAGGCATTGGGTCTAGCCAAGAGCGCACGTACCTGCCATCGGATGCTGTAATAGGTGTTTGGTGATGCACGTAAGGGTGATACACTGTGGCGACATTTGCAGATGGCTGAGGGTGCACTGGGTTCCAAGATGTGCTAAACACTGAAGTTTTCGACTGAAAACTGCAAGGGGTGTATTCGGAATGTTCTGGCAATGATGTCTGTCTTGTAGGATGTACAAGAGGACCGGAGGTATATCTAGACTGAACATAGTCGTCGCTATCGTGAATTATAAAGGAGTCTACATAATAATTGCTGATCGTTCCTGTTGTAGACATTGCCACTCAAGAAACGGCGCAGAATCTGTGGAAATATGAAACTGCAGATTTCATGTAACAACTTCGCCTTGGAACAAGTACAATCGGCTAATAAATTGAGCGCCAACTGACACGCTATTGGCTGATGCCGTCACGTGACACGTCCCCAAAACAATAAAGTATAAATCAGTCCGCTAGCTGTTAAAAGAAGTCAACGTTTCGTTCTAGCTTTACTAGTAACAAAAGCCTTATGTATCGAGATAAGCAAGTTCTGCTTAGACTGCCTCTAAAAGTTAAGTTTCCTTCTAACTGTTGATAAAAGAAAATCAAGATAAGTGGAAAACTGTACGAATGAAGTGAAAACATATTATAGGTTCTGACTATAGGATGGCTACTTTTAAGGGGACTACTTTGTCTCCTAATTAAACACAACGGCACATTATTGCCACTACACTACCAAGTCAACGACCATGCAATACAACATTGTAGAAGTAAGACTGTAATGGCTGGATAAGTATGAGTCGCATACAATGCATAACACAGCTACATTTTAGAGCTATTTGCAACTATTTCGCAAGTTTTGACCTCTTTTGAAAGACAGACTTGGAAGATGTGTAAATAAAAACGCACATAGGACCTAACAAGGATGTTCTTTAAGGCTAAACATGGTATGTGGATGTTAAAATGAGCATAATATGAAATAAGTACTAATGAACAACGCTTAAACCGTGTCGATGTAATTTGAACAGTAATATCATTTTTTCACCTATCGCATTCATTTCTCTTGTGATGTGATCAGGAAGCTGACAATATTCAGAAATATTTCACAAGCTGTGCTCTTAATAGTTGTAGTCAGATTGTTTGTGAGCCATCGTGCTAAAAATTGGTTCTATTATACTAGGATTTTTTGCCAAGAATGGATTTCTTCAGATCTTGAAAATACTGCAAACATGGTGACATTTTGGGTGACTGTTTATAGTTACAAGGTGCATCAAGATAGCACCTGCCGAATTAAATTCACTGATAGGCAGTGTTTGTAAGTCATTTAACTGTTTTATTTTCTTATTCAAACGTCATGTAATTACTTTTGCTTCAGTAATGTATTTATTTTGCTTAATAATCAGTGTAGTCTATTTACAGGGAGACAGTTTTCATAAAGACACTGGAAAGCTTGGCGTACACGAAAGACAAAATAATTACATCATGCATTAACAGTGATAATAAGTATTATACAGACATCTAGAGACAGTAAATATCTCTCATAAGCACAAGAACAGGCCACACCAACACAGAAAAAAAAACGAAAACGGTTTATTCTATCAAAACAATAACTTCACTTATAACACTCGTCTGAAACTATTTTAACATAATGCAAATGATTAACAAATAAAGAATAAAACACGAAAGGGAAATGAAAACAAGAAGACAGGAATCAGCCGTTAGCTACTACTACAAATAATAATAATAATAATAATAAGAAGAAGAAGAACGACAATCTGGAGAAGTGGATAAAGTCTATATAACAATGACGACACAGAGATGATCGGGTAGTGTTTACTGGAAGGCCTTTTAAAACAGTTGGCCCACATTTGACCTACAAGAACCTCGCAACTTAATACCAGAGGTCTTTAAAGATACACTTACCCATGAAGTACTACACACCATTATAATCGTTCAACATTAAACATCATGCCTCCTTTTCAAACTTATTACTTCACAGTGAGGACTGCACTATTTCTTTTTGTGCAACAGGGCTCATTCTCTTGTCACAAAGCCAGAAGAAATGCAAGCTCATGCCTGAAATCAGAAGCTTTACATCCTAGATAAAGTGGCAAATTTCTTAACTAGAAGACAGACAGTCTTCACCTAAGCCACTTCGACTTGAAAACCTATACAAGCTCGTGGCAAAACTGAATTTCTTTAACCCATTAAGCACTACACAATTTACTTATTGAGTCTTCCAGGTGTAATTGACGGGGAAGGGAGGTATACTGTCTTAGGCTGTTTGTATCACAGCAGTTTGTTAATGTTATACACAGAGAAATCAATGTACAGTGAATGGAAGAATCTCGGTAAGGCCATAATACTGCGAACACAACTGTTTCAGTTATTACATATTGTCAAGGAAGAGCAGACTGAAGCATTAACCACAGCACTTACATACAAGACCCAATTTAAACCGCGCAACGCACACAAAAGTCTCAACTTTCTATTTATTGCTTTGGTCACACTGCTTTTTTGGACTTTTATAGGTAGCAATTACTTCATTAACTTAGCTTATGAGTTATATAACTATCATTGTTATATTTCTGCCCTGCAAATTCAGTACGGTAGCATTTCGTTTGACAATTGCAAAAATCTTTTGAGGTCATGCTGTTTGTACCATCCCTTTCTGAATGTCAGACGTTTTATATGTTTTAAATGA
>NC_056732.1:343586096-343613596 GCF_019279795.1 Protopterus annectens
GTGCATCCATTTATTTTTTCATTAATTAGTTTGCTTGCTTCTTTTACACAGGAGGACAAATTGGACCCACTGGATCGTTTTCAGTTAGGACACTTTACAATAACAACCCAAATTCCACCTGAAGAAAGTACCAGGAAATACATATACATCTACTCAGATAGACAGAAAACAGCAAAAAGGGAAATGAATCTCTTATAATTATAAAAAAAAGTTTCTGCTGTTCATTGTGACTGTTATATATGCTGTTCAGATTTCATTTAACTGTAAGCATTGTAAGTCTATAATTTTCAGCATACTTTACCTGCCTGTTGGTCTTTTATGTATTTAAAATATTTTATTGAATTTAAAGTATAATAAACCTGGGTTACAAAAGCCTTCAATGTACAATATCAGATGTGGTGTTTGTTATGTCATACGATTGTAGGCATACATGTTGAATTTATGTTTATGGGCCATATTCAATAAAGGCTACACAAAAACACTACCTGTATTCAAGAACATCTCCACCACATTGTTGTGCGTTCCAGTAACTCAGGAAAGATTACACTAAATGTACACGTATTCTACACTTTGTGGTAACCTTTATGAATCCCGCTCGATGTTTAAGGCTGCAAAAAAAAAAAATCAGTAGGAAAACTAAAATTAGGAGGAAGAAAGTGTGAGTTGTGAGTTATGCTTGTGTTGTCTGTTCACTCAGATTGGTGTACACTTAGTGTAAACATAATGCAGGCGTTGTGTTTATACTGAACTGACTGGAGTTTATTTGAGTTGTGTATTTCGCTAGAATGTTGGGACAATAAAAAAAATATATAGTAAAACGTGAATACAGTATATTAACCAGTCACCGTTTCCCTTGAAATATACTGTCTTCAAAGCAGCACAGTAAAACAACTGATATAAAATGTGAGCTTTCACACTTTTTTTTTACAAATGTTAGATTAATTATAAGGAAACGGTACAAAAGTATAAGCAGATGAAGAATGACATTGAACAGCCCCAAAGAAGATACAGCACAATAACGTCAGAATATCTTGCCTACTAGTCCTACTACTGTTTGTAAAGGAATGCACGACAATTTCTCTTACAAGGACCATACGAAGTCACTGTCGTTTCAGGTCCACGTCCACTATGAGAAGTATTTGCCTGTCTGTCTCTGTCTCTCTGTATCTATCTGTCTTCTGTCAAAGGCAATATAAACTGAATAAACTGACCCCCCCCCCCCACACACACACACACAAAACAAAAACATTGCAGTGCACCTAGACAAGGGCTTGCTGACACTATATAGGATATTTAAATTAAAGTGCTCATATTGTTTGCATAGCTTCTGGTAAAGCTGGCTATATAACTATAGAAACACAATAGTACCAGGCTATCCTTATCTCAGTAAGTGGTTTAGGAAGCAGCGTTGCGTGTTACTTATTGTGGCACTCTAAGTAGTTTTACAGCTTACCGATCAGTGATAAGTTTATCAAAATCAACCCAATAAGGCGGATACCCCTAATAAACACAGGGGATATGTACCTATAATTATAGACGTGGCCTACTTTCCTTTACAATACGTTTTCCAATCGCTTTCACAGCCCAGTGAACTTAAAGTGTACTGTAAAATTTTAATAAAAATATACAGTAAAAATACACTGAGCCCCCCCCCCCCCACACACACACACACACGAGCGCGCGCGTTCTGCAGAAACATTCCTATACTTATCAATCACAACAGTTTACCTAGTCAGTCATCTTTCTGTCAGGTTTAACCATAAAAAATTGGTTACTGCACACTTCAGATATATATATACACATGTCCTGTTGTTCACAGCTTTTGCTTTCCCAGACACTTTAATGACTGACGACGATTTTAACTGGAGTAATTCGGGCAGTTTCCTATTGTAGAGATAGCTTTTAGCTCCAACAACATGAAACTACCTAAATCACACAACAGTTCTCTTGAGACGCCATGCAATCACGCATAACAGAAAAGTGTAACTTTGAAATGGGCAATATTGTTTACTCCAGTAGTAATGGAAACTCGCGTTGATTCTCATTTTACTTAGTGCGCACCTCTTTTTATCTCCCTCTTTGCTTTGTACGTCCCCCCCCACACACACACACGTACACTCACACACCACCACCCAGAGCTGCGGCTGTGCTTGCACTGCATTATATTTTCGGGTTCATCATTTGTCTAATACATTAGCTATGCCATGCTGTGGAAACCACAGGTTTTGATTTACTTTTGTTAAATGCCTTTGGAAGCATCTTTAGCATTTTTATAGCAGCAATGACATCACTAACAAGAAAATTATGTTAAGCATCACAGTGTGATTCTGAGCAAGTCACTTAAACAGACAGCGAGTACTTCCGCTGACTGGTATAAAAGGGTCTGTGTGGATCAATGCTCTACTCCAGCTAAAAGCTCGAAAAAAAGTGAAAGTTTAACATTAAAAATGCTATGTACAGTGCTGATCATAACTCACCTCAGTTGTTAGCTCCGTTGCCTTACAACATCTGAACCAGACCTATACAGCAGTCTATCACATTTTAACCGAGCCGTCCAGAAAACACACCAGGTTAAAAAAAAACTACTTCCTCTCACTTAAAATTGCTTCCTCTGACTTTGCAGCTTTAGTACAACTGAAGCCTTTGGTTCAAGACAGCAGCAATCTAGATATACTAGTAAGCCATAAAATAGAACAAAAGCCTACAAACCTTTACAGCCGCAATGCTTAGAGGCCCAGACAAATTACGACCGTCTAGGTAATATTTAAATAGTTTCTCAAAGTAATCGAAGTGGTGGTATTGGCAGTGGGGGTTGTTCCTGTTGTAAAAGTTCTTTGTCAGATAAAACAGTGCCCGAAGATAAACACAGTTATAAAGAAGTAAATGGTATAATGACAGCACTTTTCCACGGTCTGTTTTCGTTTAAATGATAAAACACCAGCTTTATTTTAACAACCAGCAGCAAACTCACCCATTTTGCAGGTAAGAAATAAATTCAATATTTTTTTAGCAAACCTACGTACAGAGTTTCATAATGTTTTAGCCAAACCAGCGCTGGAACTTGTAGAGTACAACTTGAACAAATACTGGTCTGAAATTTACACTGGGCATAAACATAAAAGTTCACAGTAAAAGAGAGAGAGATAGAGAGAGAGAGACCATTTCAGATAGATGCCTGCCTGTCTCTATACCTGAGAGCAGAATTTGCTTTCAGACTCTTTTTTTTTTTCTAATATAAACTTATGATGTGTTCAATAACTAAGACATTGTCATTTTTTATGGGCATGCTTTTGAAAATTAAACATATCCATAACCACACAGCCTACTAGTGGCATCTAAGAACATAACAGTTTGGTAAATATGCACAGTCAGAAAAATGCCAAAATCAGATACTAGTCAACTTAGTTAGCTACATGACGACATTGCCCCTCTGACGAGATCTAATTCCATGGCCTCCTTATTTCTTCTGAATGTAAAAGTACCATTGTGGTCCATAGAATGCTTTTCTTTCACAACTGGAGGCAGATGCCTGATAAGTCAGACAGGTATTTTCTTATGTATAAATAGAACCATTTGAGTCCACGTACTTCAGGCAGTCCGTTATCACATCCAAGCAGTTGAACGTCCACGAAATAGCAAGTGGGCACTAAGGTACATACACTTACCACTATCAAGTGTGATATAGTTCTGAAGGGTACTTATCATTATTTTTAAAAAATCTAGCAATAATATCCCCAAAGTTATGTGTGCAATCTGCAGTTCAGCACCAGTCAGTGATAACACATAATTTCTTTCCAAAACGACCGCGTATTGCGAAAATGGCGTCCGTTTCTGGTTTCATGTGAATATACAGCATATTTAATGTCACTTTAAGAAATTTAAATAAAACAGTACAATGACCAACAGAAACCGAGAACACGTATGAAACACATACTATGTACAAACAGTGAACACGGGAAGAGAATGAAAGGGATCAGTTATACAGGGGCAGCGTCACTCTTGTGATATTCATAAAGTTATCAGGAAAAACTGAAGTTGGCTGTGAGCTCGCGGATCCTGTTCTCGCGATTCATTTTCTTGAGTTTCATCCGTCGGTTTTGGAACCAGATTTTGACTTGTCTGTCGGTTAGGTGGACACTGCGGCTGATCTCCAGGCGACGCTCCCGAGTCAGATACATATTAAAAAGAAATTCCTTTTCTAGCTCCAGAGTTTGGTGTTTGGTGTATGGGCATCGTTTCTTCCGACCACTTTTTGCGGTTAACCAGTTGCCAGCGTTTTCATCTTTTGAATGTCCTAGCATAACATAACAGACAATGAAAGAAAGGCCGTTAAGTGTGGACAGCAACACGCTTTGCAAAATAGACAAGACTTTCTGACCTGGTCTCTGTGTTTAAACATTCATTAGTTACGTGTCACTAACATTTCTTAAGCATTAACATACTACAAGTCACACCACTCAGCATTAAATGCTACAGCATGTTTATTATTAACACACACGCGTAATTTTAACGTTGGTTTTCCATTTAGAAGCTTGCTGTGGTGATTAACCTTGTGGTATGAGAAGTTGCACAACTGTGCTAAATGGAAACATATTTTAGTATATCTGTCTATCTATCCATCCATCTATCTATATCTATCGCCACTCCTGTTGAACATACGAAGACATCTAATGTTTGCCACAGTAGTGTTTTGAAATTATTTATTTATATGCCCATTTACTTACCATTTCAGTAACAAAGAAGCACTCGTGTTCTACCTCCTTGCTCAAGCTCTACCTGCCACCATCCACCCTAGAAACCTCACTATCCATTCTATTATGACACTCACTTGCTCAATAAGCCAGCTCAACATCAACGCTGTCTAAACTCACAAAATGTTATAAAATATGCGACTATTGTTGCAGAAAATACCTGATATTCTAGGTATGAAAAATAAACCCAGTTTGGTCACATGGTTTAGTATTTTTCCTCCTAAACATGTTGCATTGATTTTTATATACGTGAAAGAAAACTACATAGCACAATAGCGGTCTCTTCTTTGTATGCCACATCTACACGGAATAAATGTAGTGCGTTATATGCTGCAGACGTGCTGTGTAAAAGGTTCATGTAATTTAACAATTGCTGGAGTGTTTGTCTTCATTTTTGTTCACTTACACAACGGATCTACAGCGTATATAAAACACAGCATATTTGTTTCATATATTTGAGACAAGACCAACTTCTGAAAATGGCCCCTTATGCCTAGGATTCATTATTAATCTTATCGCATAACATAACAATACAATTTTTTTCTTAACTTTAAATTAGAACTCCGTATTTCTCACTTTCCATCCCCTTCCCTCTCCCATTTGAACCTGAATGTTTTAATCTATCTACAGTCTACATTGCTTTTCATTATTTTGCTGACATGTATTTGTAGTGCGTCGCTGCTTTTCTAATTTAATCCATTCTCATTCCGGCCCTTTCCATTTTTTCTTAAACTAATAACATTCCTTGGCACTAATTTCTTCTTTCTTCCCCGGACCACGGTTCACGAGCTAGCTGTAACCCAGATAAGACCAACTATTTTCAACCTCTTTTCCAGACACCACTATGCAAATCCGTTTTATTTTCTTCTACTTTTTGTACTGCCATATACCACATAACAAGATGATCAGCTTCCGTCTCTCCACACTCGCACTGCGTTCAGCATTTTATTTACCTTCCTTCTTCCGGCCTTCAGACTGTTAGGAGGTTCATACACTCTGTGCAATAATGTCCAATTAAAACTTTATTTCAGCCCTACACACTTTTTCCTCTTAATCCATCTATCTATCTATAAATATCTATATATACTATATTTCAAGAATGCTGGAGATGGCCTAAATGTTTACTTAACATTCCTCTATCAAATATGGGAAAGCAAAACCTTATTTTTTTCTCAGCATGGGTAAGTTAAGAAATTGGTGCAAGTTTATAGAGAAACTTATGATCACATTTTCTACCCAATATGTTATATAAATACCAATTTTCTTTTTTTTTTTGTCAGTGTCACATAAGCTGTGTTTCATTATCAAAATTCACTGTTAATATTCCGTAAAAGTTAAATTGCTTGGAAATGTAGTTATCTGAGAATCTTACATTTTCTTCAACACGTTATGACAGCTAGCGCTGTTCAAGCTCAGCTTGTCTTGTACCTTTCACTTGTACTTGTTAGTCTCTTTTTATCAGCTGCATTGCTTTTGTTGCACAATCGTTTACAATATCATTTATTGTTGCTTGTTTAGAATGTTCAGGGAAATATGATTGCCTAATTAAAAAAAAGCTGTAGAAATCCAGTCTCCCTTATTTTACCTCAGCTCTCCTTCCACCACAGTTCAACTAAACCGTCAACTCCAGTCTTCCAACTAGCGATACTTTATCTCCAACACATTTGGATGTGTGGAGGTGCTACACAGGAGAGGTGGTAAGCGATATGTACACGGTCTATGCTGACTGTATGCTTAATAGTGAAATAACGTCCGCCTCATTTCGAGTTTATTATATCACTGCATGTGACAACTTGTGAATTGTAGATGTTGAATGAAATAACATGATAAAACAGAATATTGTCCTTTAGTCGTTCAAAGCCACCTTTGAAACGATTACATTAATATCGGGATGTTGATAAGTTTCCATATCCATTGCAGTTATTCTTCATCTCGTGGTCTAGACCGTGGTTCAGAAAGATCCATGTAAAACAACTCCACTATCCCAGTTAACAAATTAAAAACAAAAAATATAAAACGGAGTGGACATAAAAGTCATCTGTTGCTTGAATGTAATTGTGTTAAATTGTTGGTTTTAGTATTACATGCGAATGTACTTCCCCATACATCTGTAATCATCAAATGACAACTTTGCAGCCACATTTCGTGCCCTAAAAGAAGCTCCAGGAATACTCAGAATGGTATTCATCTGACAATGTGCATTCTCTTCGTTCTGTACACGTTATGCCACTTCTCAACCTTGTCATTCTTTGTTTTGCAGCACTCACTTTGTGGCATAGTTCATGGTTTAAAAAGGCCACTGGAATTAAGCTCACAGGCACGGTAAAGCCAAGTGTAATATTTACATGTTACACGGGATGCATGTCGTAACTCTAAAGAAGTATTATCCTTGCTAACACCTTCTCATCTATTTGGTACTCTTCTTATTTTGTAAGGGTCATAGTCAATTAATACTGGCAGTGTGGGAATTGTGATCATTGTTTTGGGTGGGATAGCACAGCTGGTGTGATGGCTAAATATGCTCTGGCATTGATTCAACTGTTACTGGATGTAACAGTAGCTGTTATTGGATGCAATGCAGGAGAATAACTCTACTCCCAGTACGTTGCTAAACTCTGGAAAAGTATCACCACACAAATAAAACTCCCTTGACAAACACAGTAGTTTTAAACAATTGCTCAAACAACATCTTAACCAGCCCTGGTCGTGCACATGCTCATCACCAGGTTAATACTTTGTGCTCACCGTACGATACTCTCCAAATACTCTCCTTTAACAGAATATTCTCAACCTCTTACTGAAATGATAAAACAATTTATACATAACTGTTGCTTGTACAATCCATTAAGTCGCAGATGGGCTTTCTCTTTAGTAACTTCTACCTTTGTAAAATCTTAGACTGTATAAATGTAACACTATATGTGTATAAATGTAAACAGAAATGTAACTACTCTATGTTTAACTGGAACTTAGTATAATGCAATATAAGCACGTGGAGCTTTTTCCCCATGCCTCCTCTGAAAATGGGTATTACCCAGTGGGACTTTCATGATAAAAAGAGACAAGTAAGTAAATAAATAAATACTAGTTGTGTTTTTTTCCTCTGATAACGGTGGAGTTAGTAGATATACGTTTGGGGTGTGGGAACTTGTTGCTACATTGGGGGTGCCCCTGCACAAACACTTGCAATTTTATTTTTCTTCCGTGTGTTTTGGGAATCTATGCATTTGACATGTAGTAGAAATAAAGTATGCAGTCTGCTTTAAACCAGATATGATTATGCCAAGTGTGATTTTAACTATTTTTTCAACCATATGTGACAATGTGATGCTATCATTGGTATATACTGCGAACTGTAATATTATTCATATATATAATTTAATAATTTGTTCAGTTATAACACAGGCAGAAGACAATGCTGTTCCTTGTTTTCACCCTCAGCCTGAACCACAACACAATGACTATACACATAGTGCAATCTAACCATATGTCTACCTCTCTCTCTCTCTCTCTCGCTGTATCATATAGGCATATCTGATATACATTTGAGCGTGTAACACCCATTCACACATACATTCATTTCATATATAGACACTTACTTAATGATTGTGACACAATATAAACACACGCACACATACACACAGATGTTATACAACATCTATACGTTTCAGTACACGAGTAATACATTTTCAGACATTTATGGAGATTTGCTGACCAACACAACACAACAACATATTGAAATTAGAATAGCGAGCATGAAATTTACAAAATATATGATACAGTTGGAAGACTAATGATAGCCAAGTGAGTAAAGGATAAAAAGTTTGCCAATATGTAAGTTGTTAAAGATGAAGTGGTAGGAAAACGTAGAGAAAATTATAAAACAACCATCCTAAGTTTAGGGACTTGCTAAAACATATTGACATGGATTAGAGTGGAGATAACTACTAGTTGTTTGTTTAACTTACCGTAAAGGAAATTGCACCTTTACGTATTAATGTTCATTTTAATACGTGAGATACCTGAAGTTCGTTTTATTCAGTTTCCCCCAGAGTAGTGCACAATGCCAAATTACATTTCAACCTCTTAACGCAAGACATCTGGACAAAAAGCTAAAACACTAGAAGACAAAGGTCCAAAAATAAGTACAGATTTTAAATATCGCTCGAATAAATTTAGAAACTTGCTAGAGTAACATTTGTGCTAACATGCATTTTTGATCTGAAGCCTGAAACTGGAATGAGTGTCATTATTTAGTTACTTCAAAGATCAATAATGGTTTAACAGGAAAAACATAAATTCTACGGGGAACAGATCAAATATATGGTGGACATTCTCACTCTGTACCGCTCTCCTACTTCGTCCATGTTATCTCCTTTCGAATATCACTAGTCATTGCTTTTATTACTTTTTCTTTCTCTGAATCACATATCTGAAGAGTAACGCCTATAACACTGTATACATTTTGTATAGCTTTTAGTTACACCGTTTTGAGATGTAGGCTGTTTGCTGGCTATAAGTATTGTTTAGGTTATTTATCATGCGAAGTTTACTATTTATAAGGAATTAATATAGGTATTGTTTCCATCGATTTGGTATTTCACATTTCTGTTTAGGTTATTTTTTGTGAATTTTACTATTTATAAGGAATTAATATAGGTCACAACGCCTTATACTCTTATACTACTCAACCTGTTCATCTGCATGTCTGTAAATGGTTTCATTACAGCTCTAATACCATTTGTAAATATCAATGGTTTACGTACTGTACGTCTACAGGACATTTATTTCAATGTGCACATATCTGTCTATCTATCTATCTATCTATACTTTTCTATACATGTACACACCCATGATGTGTGTGTGTGTGTGTGTGTGTGTGTGTGTGTGTGTGTGTGTAGGGGGTGCCGTATATCTCAGTGTCTGCGTACTGACGTAAGGTGTGTGTGTTTTAATTCAAATTATTTGACTATATATTTAGATACACACACACCCACAGACAGATTTCCAACACCAGACGTTTTAAAATGCATGCAAATCGAACAATACACATTAGAATTATTCACACGCGTGTCTTTTTCCTCCTCTCATACTCGAACATACTAAATGAATCAATCTTTCTTTTTTGCCTCACTTTGTTAAAAAAAATTCCTGTAATTACTCAAAACAACAGACTTCAGATTTATTTTTCCTGTTTGTAAAGGCTGGTTTGCAACGGGAGGACTTACGTTTTCTGTGTATTTTACTGTGTGTGTGTGTGTGTGAGAGAGAGAGAGACAAAGATTCTGCCTAAGATTTTTACTATACTTATGAAACAACATAAATGAACCCGTAATATAAATACGCGTCTATGACTCTTACTACTACAGAAACTCATCGTTGCCCAAGAAGAAATAATATGGCATCATCTCTGGATTTCTAGAGGTTGCCAGCATTCCGAGTGTGCTCGATGCCAAGGATTAATCTTCTGCCTTTTTAGCTATGTTTCTGTAACGACTTATTAGACTGCACATTCTATCTCTCATAAATGCAGGCATTCGGTCTGAAATTCGTTGATGCAAGTTTGCTTTGGATTTAGTATTTTCCGCAGTGCAGGGACTGTATTCAGCCCACGTAGCATACAATTAAAACGTGCACACCAAGATGCCGCATTATGCATTATGTTCTACATGCTCGCAAACAAGACTTAAAAGCCAAATATGCAGTTACAGAGAGAGAGTGTGTGTGTTGCCTTGTGCCTAAACGCTTACTGATTTTATTGTTATCATTACCATTATTACTATTATTGGATTATTATTAGTAGCTGCATTACTATTACTGCTAAACTGCTGAGGAACTGCTAACAGTTTGGATTAGATGCATTATTTTATTTTATACCAGCAAATAATGGTAAACGTACATTCTTGGAGCGGAATGATAAAAAAACATGCTGTTAAATGCCTGTTTAGTGACAAAAAAGGAAACTTAGTATTCCAATAATTAGTAGAATAGGAAGTAGCGCATTTTCTTTGCAAATGCTTAAAATGCCGACAGAAGCGCATCTTAAAGATGCACAGCGTTTGTGAATCCCTGTAGTATGGTGCATATTATTTCCTACTGCTGTGGCTGATGTAACTCTACATTGTCAAAGTTCATGTGTCACCCTGGGCCGTAATCCTCTGAGGTACTGCACTTCCAGGATAAGGAAAATGAGTCTATTTAGCAAGTAAATTACTATACTTACAATACGCTATCTTACAGCTTTAAAATAGTGAATTCAATTAAATGACACAACAAAGCAATGCACTAAGGAAGGGTTTCTGTCCAGGCTTCAAACGAATCTTCGGTTTACCTCAGCAACTAAATAAAACAACGTTGCAATGTACTGTGAGCTGTTGAATGAGGAGTCCAAGTCGCCCTGAAATGCAGTACTATCATAAACTGCAGTTACATGATTAAGGATGCACGGTGTTTAAAATATAATTTGTTTTATATGTTTAGATGTGGCAAGCATGTTTTGAAGGATGGTATAAAATGACAAGTTAAATTATTCCACTGATTTGCCTTACCAGAGAGCAGAAATGAATGATTATGTTGATGCATTAACCTTAAACACGAAACAAAGAATGACAAGGGATTGTGTACAATAAAGTGCATTAAAATCCGTTATGGGAGGAACTTTTTTCTAAAAGACTCGCGTATTTGTTTCGAATTACGATGGTTACTTTCTCTGGCTGTAAAGTACTGCATTTTAAAACCCATAAACCAGAGAAGCAACATAGCATTCATTCCTTTTTTTCTTTCAGGCAGCGTGGATACTAGTTTAGGAAGCGATTCACTTTGAGAAACTGCGTTTGTCTGCACTAATAACTGTTAATGTTAAGATTAACTTGAATAAAGTCTGATTTTTTTTTCTAAAAAAATTAAGAAATTTCAGTTGAATTTTAAAAATTACGCGGTCAGATAAAGGAGTCAAGGTGATGAACAAATAAGACATTTATCAGTTCGAAAAACATGTTACATTATTCTGTTCCTGATGTCATCTCTGAAAGGAAACATATTTGTGTACCTTTGTTGTCTTTATCTGGAGAACTTTTGCTTTCTGAAGGTGCTGGGGAAGAATCTTCTGTCATGGATGAATTCCTATGTGCTTCCTCTTCAGCCCGGGAGGAGCACGCTGAGTTATTTGGCGAGTCTTCCTCTTTCTTTTCTGTTTCTGCAGGGACTGGAGATATCAGTGCAGGCGCATCAAAACAAACTTGGGCTTGTGGGGCAAACTGTGGTGCGAAAATATGCCCACTGCCGTAACCTTTGGAAGTGGCATATGCCTGGGATAAACGGAAGTACCCTGGCACTGGAACGCCGTTGTTCATGGAAGAATATGCCTCAGTTGCCATCCTTGAAAACGAAGACACGTTCTGAGCTGCTGAGCCTTTAGGACACTTCTCAGAATCATAGAGACAGTATGAATCCTCTTCTTTAATGTTTTGTGTAAATGAACAGGCGGTAATCTGTTGGTTGGCAGGTTGATCCATTCGACAGGATCTCGTCGTATCTAGCCACACATCCATCCCTGATCTATAGGAATGGGAAGCAGGAAGCATTGTTGGAGAGCTGTTGTCATTCCTTTTGCTTAACACTGGTAAAAGTCCCGAATTCTGCAGCCCGTAAGGCACATCAGAAGTTTGAGGCAGGTAAAGGCTGTTACTTGAATAATAACTTCCCCCTCCTCCTTCTCCTCTGCCTGTACTGATCAAGGAATCTACCAGAAACGAGTTTGCAGCAGGGCTGTCTGAGCATGACATTGTTGTGGAATAATTTGGCGAAGAGAGAAGATATCCCTTTCTGGCTGACATTTCTTGTGCAAAACATGCTGGATATGATTAGAGATGCCCCCCACTCAACAGCAAACGCTAAGGCCAATGAAAACTGCAGTAGGAACAGAGGCTCCGCCCATTTTTTTACGTGCTCAGAGAGCTGAGCCAGGTCAATCTGTGTTATATGCCAAATATTATAATATCGGAAGAGAAAGGTGTGTGTGTGTGTGTGTGTGTGTGTGTGTGTGTGTGTGTGTGTGTGTGTGTGCGCGTGTGTGTGTGTGTGTACGCGCTCGTGCAGACGTACATGTGCATAATCTATGTGCGCGCGGAAACGTCTACGCGCACGTTGTGTGCTCGCGCGAATCCAACTTAATACAAATGCAGAGGGTAATGCTTTTTCCAAACCCTCAGTTCTGTTTAGTTTCTCATAACCTGAAACGTACTTTTTATTCTAATAAAGTTGAAAGAAAGTATGTCTATGGTTAGGGTTGTATGTGAAGACAAAGTGAAGTTGCCATTTACATTTATATCTACTTTTCTTGTTAAATCTCAGTCTAGACAAAAACTACACAGGAGTATTTTTTGTTCGGTTTCTGTGATGTTGACCGTGGATTTCCTTAATCTAATCTAGAGTTATTTTGTTTTAATTATGTGCTAAATGTATTACATATATTTTACTTTTTTTGCAAGTCAAAGACGAGAATCATGTATTTTAAGTTTATATTAGCAGCAGTTGTGTGTGTAGCTTAAAAAATCCAGTCACTACGCTATTTTATGAAGGTGTTATAATATAAAGGGAAAAATAACAGACAGTTCTATAGATATTTGTGCCTCATGAGTTGAAAGGAGAAGCTAATGATTACAGCTGTTAAGGAAAAGAGATGTTTTGACCTTATAAAAGTTAAACGCGAGTTAATTAAATAGTAGAACTACTAAACAGAGTAAACGAATAAATATTGAAATCGCATTATAAATAGTATATGCATGGCTTGGCTTAGTTATACTCCTATTTCTGAAGTGTTCTGGCTGCCTATAGAGAAGCTAAAGTATGTTTTCAATTCAGTATGTTCATTTGGCAGGTAAGACATACACTTATTTCAGCTTTTTTATTTATAACCAGTATTTGACGCTTATATCCACAGTTATAGATAAAATAAATTATTCCAGGTAAGTAAAGTTTTCCCACAACTTTAGCACATGTAACGATTGTAAAAACATTGCCAAGCCTTCATTTTGAGCATTTCAAAACTCTAAACAGGAATTCACTCTGTCAACGTCAGGATAGTTTATTTAGCCTTGGCGTTCAGACACATTTAAAATTCGATAGATGGGAGTTTTCCAAATCTCTTTTAATTCCCGTTCTGCATATTGACTTCTCAACTTCTGAACACAACAAAGCCTAAAATAACGGTGGTGGTGGTAGGGCAAGGGCCCCAAAATAAAGGCACATTTTAAATATTGCTCTTATAAACTTAGAAAGTTGTTAGAATAACAGGAAATGTGCTGACAAGCATTTTCTGACGGATACAAAATCAGAAATTTAAATCCATGTTATTATTTAGCGACTTCAAGCCTCAGCGATTTTGCCAGAAAACTACAGATTTTATGACGAACAGACCAAAATATGAAGCAAAAATCTGGACATTTTGCAAAAATCTGGACAGTTGAGAGGTATGTAAATCAGGTATAAGCATCAATATATTTCGTATAGTCTGCAAAAGGAGGACACAACATTCTTAAAGTGTCAGTTTTTGTGTAGTTTTTCATTTGTCAATATTGTATTGTTAAAATAGCTATTCGCAATTAATAAAACATTAATATTGCTTTTATTCAACAGTACATACCCAGCATGCTCAATATATAGTATAATACCGCGTACCTGTTGGTCTTGCCTTACTTCGTGTGTGTGTGCGTGTGTGTGTGTGTGTGTGTGGGGGGGGGGGGGTGTTTGCGCGCGCTTCAGAATAAGTATGTTCCTTATCGATAACATTTGTAAAGTTTGTTCAGAAACTTTCTGTACAATTTAAATTTTATTTCAGTAGAGTTACTACGTTACAGAAGAATGCAAACTAAAGTAAGAAATTTGAACAGGGTTAAGCCTGGTTTTGAAAGTACAATTTAAAATTAAAGAATATTTTAAAATATTTGAAGCCCGGCTTGGGACTTAGAGACTCACAACGAGGTCTGTACTGAACTACATTCTCAGGGTTCTCTCCATTACTGTTCAATTTGTATTTATTTATTTTATTTATTTAAAATTTGTCAACCGGGGAAAGTCCGACTTGGAACAAAGCCAATTTTCAGCAGAGGCCCGGGGAGAAACGCTCCAGACGCATGTCTTTCTAACAGCTCAGCAATATTTGGAATCTGTCTTAGTTTAAAGCAGCTAAATAAAGAAAGCTATATGACTGAGTGGGAAAATATGTTGTGTTTGAAAAGTCAGATTGCATTGAGAAAAAAAATAACTACAGGAACTTTTAGCAGCAAAGACCAACAGGTATGCCATACAGATAGATGGATAGATAGTTAAGATAGATATAGATACACACACGTTGCTTATGAAGTGAGCTACAATAAGTTTTCAAGTTACAAATATAATTTAAAAACATATTATACAGTATCAAACAAGCAAATGGAGGAAACGTTCCAGAAACCATTATATTATTTCAAGTCAATGATTCCAATTTTCCCGTATATTTTTATTTCATGTTTTGTGTGTGTGTATATATATATATATATATATATATATATATATATATATATATACACACACATAAAAACGTACATAAAATGAAGTAAAATAATATATACATAAAAAAGTACATAAAATGAAGTAAAAAAAATATATATATATATATATATATATATATATATACATATACATATACACACGTAGCATGGCCAAGGATTTGCAATCTTATAATGTTTCAGCTTTGATAAACTTAATAATTTTATAGATTTGTAGTATTATCTACATTTGCCTCCATCTTCATTTCACTAAGGCCAACCTTCGCCATTTAAATCTTCTAACCATTGCAGAATTGCATCAGTTTCTTCCTAAACTTCTTCCTGCGTTCTCTTATTGTATTGATATAAGGAAGAAAAGAAATTAACAGACAAGTGTACCAGTAAGAAACTGGAACAACCTCCAAATAATGGGGGACTTGTATAACATGGCTAAGGGAACGTGCTACTTGGCCTTGCTCGACATGTTGCAGAGCTGTATATTGTTAAATTTCTAAGCAACTTAAACTGAAATCAACTCACCATGATATCTTTTATGTATTTTAACATCATCAATTTGTTACGATAAACTCTGTGACGTGATTTGCATAAGCATTTTCAAGTTATAACATCGTTCTTGTAATATATTATATAGCAGTAAACAGTCGAAAAAATAAAGCAAAAATCAGTTATTTCATTCTTTCGATTCAATATTTAAAATGTTCCACAATTTGTTATTTTCCCTGCAATGGTAGGTGCTTAGTTCGTTCTACATCACTATATCACGCATTGTGTTGTTTATAACATGTTTGTTGTACTGTTCAAAACTACAGCAAAGTTTACTTGTGTGAAGAATAAACACACTACTAAAACAACTACATTGTAAACATTTTGGAATGTAGGTTTATTGTTTGGCTTTTTTTAGCCAGATCTCAACATTTGATATAGATATCATGATAGCATTGCACAGTGGTTCCTGAGAGAAACAGACACTTATTGTCCAACTGCACCACAGATTCAGGAACATCGGAATAATTTCGGACCCAAGGGAATTAAAAGTTCGGAAATCCTAATGCATGGTAGACACTTTGTTTTGGCATCTCAGCAGTGAGTGTAAATGTTCATTCAAGTGCTGCTTCTGGGAATCTAGGGGTGCAAACATGGTTTAGTTTATCCCACTGAAGTTATCTTATTTCATAAATTGCGCGCCCCATTAACCACCATTTAATGCAGTATATTAAAATCACTGCTGTTGTTTAACATTCACCTTAAATCAATTAGATTGAACCCAATTAAAAGAAAAATAAAGTTTTCCAGCTGTTAAACAGGATTTGCAATTGCATTTCACTGTAATTATCAGAGGCAATGATTCAGGAGTGAAAGGGCCTTTCAGCCTGGAAACATGCTATGTTTTATCCAAAACACTGCTATTTCAAAACACTATATGACCTGGATCTGGTAATAATATTATTTGAACAAAAGATAGATAAAAAAAAACTGAAGCGTAAAGACTGAATAGGAGGTGAAATTTAGAAGTAAATACCCCTCAAAAACCCTTAATTTTCAGGGATGCCATCTGTCCTTCCAAAAAAAATATTGATACTTTGAGAAAAGATTGTGGATTACATGCAGCAAATAAGAATAGTGTCTTAAAGGTTATATAGTTACCTTTATTTCAGAAAATGCAGTATGCATTCATTTTTTGTGTTAACATTCTGAGTCGGCAGCACCGATATTTTAAGGAGTCCCTAATATGGAAACGTTGCCCTTGATTATTTTTTTTTCCGTTGACTCAGACAGTATTTAATCAATACACGTTGTAAAAAGGAATGAAGTGTGTTTCATACCAAATTTCATATTTCACTGGAAGGTGTGGATTTATATATAACATGTTAAATAACTGTAATAAAACATTTACAAATAGACACAATAAACCGCGTTTTGTAAAGAAGTTACCTGGATTGCTCAAGAAAATGTCCTTAGAATCTTCGGGAATGTCAGAATCTTATCAATCGCTTCCGCTAAAGGTTACTTTGGTAGAGTGCAAACCCTATGTTTGCGGTGTTGTCGCTTGACGGTGTAATAAAACACTCTCGAGTACGTTTAGGTCGTTACAGGACGATAACTCTGTAGTATAAGAGTGCTATTTTAGGAGTAATTTTATTTCTGCAAATAAAAGCAGGCACTGAAACGTTCAACGTTCATAGAGCAATGAAAACAAATGACGTAAGAATAAAGCTTCCATTACGGACAGTTTTTGGATCCTGGCATTATAACAGAATCAGTCATGGTTTGTTTCAACACATGGATTGAGTTGCAGTTTTGTGTTGCATGCAGGAGAATGTCTGGTAATGAAGACATGAACACGTGTTAAATGTGCCAGTGCATTTTGTAATGAAAGCGGTCATCCTATTATGCAGCAGAGTTTTATGATTGGATACTCCAAGTCATGGAAAACTTCACTCCTTCACGTTGGTAGGGATCTGCAACTACATCTTAAACGAAATAAATTGGTGAAATGGCAAGGAAACATGCGCCAGTACAATCCTTTGTACCTTTGCCCTAGCCACCAGAGAAAATTTTAATTAATGCTGTTTCAAACTGGCAATTTTTACTAAACACAACGAATTATTTGCTATCATAACTCTCAATTTCTTTGCTCAAGAATTCTGGACAAAACGAAATACATTGGGGACAAAGAGACAAAATTAGGGATAATGTCGAAACATTACTCTAATTCACTTAAGAAATTAATAGGGCAACAGGCTCTGTATCAACGGGCATTTTTCCAAACAGTGAGAAACATTAAACTTACTGACTGATTGTAATCCTCACAGATTTTCCAGAAAATGCAAAATTTTAGGAAGGACGGGGTAAAATTATAAGACAAATTTAGGGCATTCTTCAAAATTCAGTACAGCTGAGAGGTATGGCTGTAAATGTTGCTGATGTTATTATTATTATGTAAATAATATTTAATGAACATTTCAGTTTAAAAATAAGAACAGCTCACCCCAAGGTGAGACACATAGGAAGAGAAGAATGCTAGACTTTTTACATCGATTCTTGTTTTGATATAATTAATGCAGCCACATACATAATGTTCCCGGAATCTTAGCTGTAACAGCAATAAAAAAGTATTGTATCCAACCAGTAAAGGGCGATCTGTTATATCATTCATAGGTGGTTCGTGTATATGTGGGCGTGGCTTGCATGATTGACATGCACCACGCATATAATTTACCATTTTCCTCAACGTAGTGCGATCTTGGAGTTGGTATACTTAATTTGCGGGTGCGGAGGGGAGGGGGAGATTGGGGGAAAGCCCCCACCCAGAGAATACGTATTTAGGAAAGCCTTACATTCTGATTCATTTTCTAATAATTATAATGACCATCTCATGCTGTCTTCACTTACAATCCCAAGGTCTTGTATCATCCAGTAAAGAAAAAATAAATACATAAAACAGTTTTTAGAATCATGCAGCTTTATTCGGTTTTGTAATTAAATAAAATAAAATTGCAATAAATACAAATTTCACCTACTAAGTGAGGGTTATATATTTAAGGCAGGCTATTTGTGGCTGACAAGGAGTGATTTTTTTTCTCTTTCACGGAGTGTTAAAGACTATGTAGATTGGCCTTTTTGTTTTTACTTAAATACTTGAGAGGCTATTGTCTTAAATGGTATAAAAGTAAATATTTTTCAGAGGAAAGAAATGCTAGTGGAAATCAGAAAAAAAAAACGGAAACGCAGTAAGGAACACAAACAGCATTGTGAAAGAATTTGAAAAATATAGAAAAACAATGGAAAGCAGCAAGAAAAACAAACAGTATTTCTGAGAAATATAAAAAAGTGTAAAACAGTTAAGCATGCACATCTTTATAAATTTATCGACATATAGACTAGAATATTATAGTTTAAAGTGCTTATTAATGGAGGATATGCACAAAGGGTGTTCTCATAAACTGTGTAAAACTGATAGGTGTGTAATAAAGATAAGTTTGGGAGGAGAAGTGTGTGTGTGTGTGTGTGTGTGTGTGTGTGTGTGTGTGTGTGTGCATATATATATATATATATATATACATATATATATATATATATATATATATATATATATATATATATATATATATAGATATATGTGTGTGTGTGTATATTTATATATATATATATATATATATATATATATATATATGTGTGTGTGTGTGTGTCTGTGTCTGTGCATGTGTGTGTGTGTGTGTATATATATATATATATATATATATATATATGTGTGTGTGTGTGTGTGTGTGTGTGTGTGTGTGTGTGTGTGTGTGTACATACTGCATACGTTTGCTCACCAGGCAGACAGGCTAATATGCTAACCTTTTTTTTTTGCTATGGCTCAGGTAACAGGCACTATATATCTGGCAATAATGTAAAGAACACGAATAGTACAAGACAACAACAGCCAAATAAAACACCTCCCTTAACATAAGATTACCTTGTGGTACTTATGAAATTTCTGTAGTCTTTAGATTATAATATAATGATAAAAGATTGTTCATAAAATGCTGTATTTATTATTTATTCATGTTTTGTTAACTGGATTGACCATACGGGAATGGTCTATTTTTAGAGATCACCTGAGGGGAAAAAGCACCTAAGTTACAAACAGTTTTGGAAACCTTCAGAATATTCATAAACAATTTCATACCAATGAACAAAACCCACTGTGAAGATTGGGTGAAGATAGATGAAGGCTGCCAGCCTAGCCAAATAGAATTTTGGAGGTAATTCTGTCTTCTGTAAATATTAATGTAAACCACAGGCTTGATGTCTTAAATAGTAAAAATAGTGTTACATGTGAAAGTGGAAATAAATGGAACAACAGTGCACTCTACTGACCAAGTAGAGCATTTTTTGACCCATTTGATGTTAAAACTCGGAGCCAGTAAGTCTAGAGTGAGGTATCCTGCCTATTGTTTTAAGGCCTGAGTTAGTGGCTAGAATTTGCATGCATAAATGTTCTTTATTGCTCTGGTTTAGCCCAGAGTTGAAGCACGTAAATGTAGTTTCTGTTAGCCTGGGAACCCAGGAAAGTGTGAAGAATGATGTAATGTGAACCAGGAATGTGATTTTAAAAACAAAGAAAATCAGAGAGCATTAAGCATTTTTGTCTTCACCATCCAACTCACCAGCACTGTCTTGCTCTATATGTAGGTTTATCTTAGACTTGTGTTTTCTCTTAGAAATAGCTAGAAACTAGAAAGATTAGACTTAGTGTTTTTCTGTGATGTCAGAACTGTACTACTGAATTATTTTAAGTATTTCTCTGTGATCTCTGAACTCTTGACTATCACTGTGTAGTAAAAAGCGTTGTCTTGTGTTTTGACTATTTGTTATTAAATATTTTTATACCCTTCCAACTGTGGCTGTTTTTGTAGAGATAATTTAAGCTCTTTAGAGTACTTGCATGCCTTTGGTAAAATTGTACAAAGCCACTTCAATAGCTTTAGCCCTGGGCTATACTACCAATTGGATAATAATGTTTCACAGTAATAATTGGACACTCTTTTAAGGGCCTTTGAGTAGCTGATAAATATTAGTGGGTGGTGGCAGCTGGTACTACCGTATAGTCTGAGAAAAAGGGGAACAGCTGGAGAACCTGTGCCAGCCTTCCCCAGGAGTGTCTGTGTGGTTGTATAAACTCTTCTCAAACTGTGTGTGTGTCAGCCACTTGGGCAGGGACATGAAGCACTGGTTGGACAGAGAGGATGCTGGAGGTTTTAGCTTGCCCACTAGGCTGAGATCTGGACCCTATAGCTGTGCCAGTGAGGAGTCTTATTGGGGACCTGGAGAGCAAGGGAGTGATCAGCCCCGGACTGACTGTGATCTCTATGTGCTCTTAAGGGAAATTGCAATTTACTGTGTGCATTTGTTATCCTTTCCTCCTATATGAGACACCCCTCACTGGTGTTAATGGTGAGGATTGAGGCTCCTTGATTGCTGGGCCAGGGCGAGGGCATCACATATTAATTGTTTGGCAGTGGTGGGATATCCACACCACATATTAATTGGTTGGCAAATACTAATTGGCTTGTAGTGGTGTGGGTAGAGTGAATTCCTGTAGCTTGTGTACACTGAGCTCTGAAGGTGTTTTGTACTCTAAATCAGCCACACAGTGAATACTCAGAGTTCAGATCACAATTGTTTTATTTCTTTTGTTAGCTTAGTTAGTCAGGGTGAGCAGGCAACATGTCAGCAAAGGAGTATGGAAAGCTGACAAGGAGTCAGCTGGCAGAGATGTGCCAGGCTAGGGGACTGGTGCATGGAAACCTGACTAAGACTTGGTTACAGCTGCAACAGAAAACAGCAACCAGTAGGACAATCAGACTGGCAGTGGAGATATAATACCCTTGAAGAATGGACAGCTCAACCTTTCTGCAGAGGACTTAAAAATCCATCTGGAGCTAAAGAGACTTGAGTTGGAGGCCAGGAATTTGGAACTAGAAGCAGCTGAGAGAGTAAGACATCTAGAGAGTGAGGACAAGGAGAAACTGCAACTTTTTCAGGCTGAGGAGAATGAGAAACTGCTACGCCTGGATGCTGAGGAAAAGGAGAGGCAGAGGCAGCATGAGAAGGAGATTCTGACTCTTCGCCAGAGTCATGGAGGTAATGGGGAAGGGAGTAACTGGTGGCCAGAAGCACAAAAGGTCAGTACGTTTCTTCTGCAGTTTAAAGAGGGGGATAATTTTGATAGTTTCATTCATATGTTTGAGAGAGTATGCAAACAGTATGGTGTTGACCAAAGGCTCTGAGTACGGTTCCTGGCCCCCTTACTCCATGGTAAAGCTGTAGCTGTTTTGTCAAAAATGTCTGATGTTGCATGTTTTGATTATACTGCTGTTAAAAATCACTTGTTAGAATTGTTTAAGCTAACACCTGAAACATATAGGAAAAAGTTTTATGAGCATAGACGCAACGCAGATGAAAGCGTGTGTGAATATGTTGCTGAAGTGGGCACTTATTTCCATAGGTGGATGAGTGGATGTCAGGTCACCACTTTTGAAGGGCTGGCAGACCTTTTGGTGAGGGAACAAGCTCTTAGCACTTTGCCTGAGCACATGAGGATTTGGTTAGCTGATAGACAATGTGCTACTTCAGATGAGTTGGGGAAGAAGGGAGACCTAAACCTGGCAAGCAGGACAGCCCTGCACAGGAAAGAGACCCCAGTACTGTTCATGGGTCTAAAGGAACCCAGGGTGGGCAGCAAAAACTGCCCCAACAGAATCTGCCAATAGCAGGGGAAGCCACTAGTCAAGGTACATGTCCAGGAGCTAGGGTTAAATGTTTTGAATGCAACCAGTGTGGCCATGTGGCATACAGGTTTCCACGGAGGCAAGGTGGGGAACAAAAGGTGAGGGAGCTAGTAAGTGGGAGAGACAAAATGCCAATAGTAGGTTGTCTTGAGATAACAAGGGTACCAAACTACCATCCTGCAAATGTCCTGATAGTGAAGGATTTGGATGAGGCAGTACCATATGTTTATGCAGTTACATGCAGTCAGGCTAGGAAACAAGCATGTGGGTCTGGTAGCCTGGGGGAGACCCAGACAGACTGCATACTTGCAGCTAGGACTGGTGGGGTGGTTACTTCAGGGAGGCAGCTACGTGGTAGTAGTGAGACTGAAAGGGAGCCACAGCTGCTGGTGGGTACTGATGTTCCCTGGGACAGTGAGACTGCAAAGGTAGAGGTGAGTAGTAGTACCCAGGCTGACAGTGAGGCACAACAGTCAGAGGATGCCAGACTTCCTGTGGAAGGGGATCTGGGAAGGGTTACAAGGAGAGATTTGAGACAGGCTCAGCTCTCAGACCCTACATTGCAAGGCCTGAGGCAGGTACCTAGGGAAGCATCTGATTCTCAAGAAAAGGGGGGATTTGTATACTGGAACAAAGGGTTACTATACAGAGAGTGGACCCCTGAGGGAGGGCTAGAAGGTGAGAGAGTACAGCAGTTGGTAGTGCCTAGAGCCTACCATCTGGCACTTCTAGCCATAGCCCATGATATTCCCTTTGCAGGTCATATGGGCATAAAACGTACAAAGAGGCATATTATGCAGAACTTCTATTGGCCTGGAATTTACAGAGACGTAACAGAGTACTGCAGGACCTGTGAGCAGTACCAAAAGATAGGCAAGGCAGGAGACAAGGTGAGAACTCCTTTGATGCCTTTGCCTGTGATTGAGGAGCCATTTCTGAGGATAGCTATGGATATTGTGGGTCCTCTGAGCACCCCAAGTTCCACAGGGAAAATGTATATCCTAGTGGTAGTGGATTATGCTACACAATACCCTAAGGCAGTGGCTTTGTCCTCCATTGAGGCAGAGAAGGTGGCAAATGCATTGTTAGAGATTTTCAGCAGAGTAGGTTTCCCAAAAGAAATACTGACTGACAGAGGTGCCAATTGCATGTCAGACCTGCTGGCTTGTCTGTGGAAGTCCTATGGGGTGAAGCACACGAAGACCACCCCTACCATCCCCAGACTTATGGTCTTGTTTTGAGGTTAAACTCTACAATCAAGTCCATGCTACAGGCATTTGCAGATCAGTTTAAGAGGGAGTGGGACAAATATTTGCCCCATCTGTTGTTTGCTTACAGAGAGGTTCCCCAGGAATCCACAGGTTTTTCACCCTTTGAGTTGCTGTATGGGCATAGGGTGAGGGGACCAAAAGATTTAATTTGAGATGAGTGGGAAGGTGAGTGCTAGTCTCACAAGGAGTCTGTTGTGGCTATCTGTTGTGGCATACGTCCTGAACCTCAGGACAAGGCTCAGGGAACTCATGAGCTTGGCCCAGGAAAACCTGGCAGAAGCCCAACAACAGAAAAAGGTGTGGTATGACAGGAATGCTCGAGCTAGAGAGTATGCTGTGGGGCAGCAGGTAATGGTTCTCATTCCTGTCAGACACAACAAGCTGCAAGCAGCTTGGGAGGGACCCTACAATGTGGTAAGAAAGGTATGTGATGCTAATTACATGATGGAATGGCTAGGCAGAAGGCAGGGGCACAAATTGTACCATGTTAACATGATGAAACCTTACCATGGTAGGGAGGCCCTTGTGCTGATCATTTGTAGTGGATTGCAGGAGGAGTCTGAGGGGAAATCTGGGGACTGATCTCCTCAGTGAGGCTCTGGCTGACACCTCAGTGGAAGGAGTAGCAATGTCCCAGCAGCTATCTCCTACCCAGGTTCAAGAAATAAGAGCACTGTTGATGGAATTTGGGGACATGTTTACTGGGAAACCAGGGTGCACCCACCTAGTGCAGCACCAGGTGGATACAAGACCTCAAAGGCCTATTAGGCAGACCCCTTATAGGGTGCCTGAGAGAGTCAAACAGACTCTGAGGGAGGAGGTACAGGAGATGTTGGAACTAGGGGTAATTCAAGAGTCCAACAGTCCCTGGCCTCCCCACTGGTGTTGGTGCCAAAGAAGGATGGCAGCACCATGTTCTGTGTGGACTATAGGAAATGAAATAGTCACACAGAGTCAGATGCTTACCCCATGCCTAGGACAGATGAGGCCCTAGAGCAGCTGGGTGGGGCTAAGTATCTTACAACTATCGATCTTACCAAGGGCTACTGGCAGGTGCCCTTGACTCCCAGTGCTAGAGAGAAGTCAGCCTTTGTGACTCATTTTGGCTTGTATGAGTTCACAAAGATGCCCTTTGGGATGAAGAATGCCCCAGCAACTTTCCAGAGGCTGGTAGATCATATCCTAGCAGGAGCAGGAGGGTTTGCCCTTGCTTACCTAGAGGATATTGCCATCTACAGCCGTTCCTGGCAAGATCACATTCAACATGTCAGGGAGGTGCTGGGAAGATTAGAGAGGGCATGGTTGACCATTAAGCCAAGCAAATGTCAGGTGGGTATGGCAGAAGTCTCCTACCTAAGACATAGAGTAGGGAGTGGTAAGATTAGGCCAGAACCTGCCAAAGTGGAAGCCATTCAGGCATGGCCTGCACCTGTTACTAAAATGCAGGTGAAGGCATTTTTAGGGACAGCAGGCTACTGCAGAAAGTTCATCCTCAGTTATAGTACCATAGCTGCTCCCCTCACAGACCTGACAAGGAAGAACAGGCCAGATAAGGTAGTGTGGACCCAGCATGTCAGCAGGCATTCCACAAGCTTAAAGAAGCTTTGTGAGGACCCCCTGTGTTAACCAGTCTAGATTACAACAAATAATTTGTTGTGCAGGTGGATGCTTTAAACCATGGGGTGGGGGCTGTACTTAGCCAGATTTCTTCAGAGGGGGAAGAATATCCAGTGGTTTATCTCAGTCGTAGGCTCCAATCCAGGGAGGAATGCTGTACAGCTGTAGAAAAGGAATGTCTAGCCATAGTATGGGCACTGTAGAAACTTCAGCCTTATCTCTATGGAAGGAAATTCACTGTTATGACAGATCACAACACCCTAACATAGTTAAACAGAGCCAGCCAGCAAAATGCCAAGTTGCTAAGATGGAACCTGGGGTTACAGGCATATGATATGTCTGTGCAGCACTGCAGTGGGATTAGCAATGCCAATGCAGATGGGCTCTCAAGACAGGGAATGGAGTACAGTACACTCAGGTAGACCTAACTCCCTCAAGCAGTGTTTCTCAAGAGTAATTTGAAAAAACTAGCTTAAGTTCTCCTGGGGGGGGGGTATGTGAAGATTGGGTGAAGATAGATGATGGCTGCCAGCCTAGCCAGATAGAATTTTGGAGATAATTCTGTCATTTGTAAATATTAATGTAAACCACATGCTTGTTGTCTTAAATGGTAAAAATAGTGTTACATGTAGAATTGGAAAAAAATGCAACAACAGTGCACTCTACTGACCAAGTAAAACATGTTGTAACCCTTTGATGTTAAAGCTCAGAGCCAGTAAGTCTAGAGTGAAGCATCCTGACTATTGTTTTAAGGCCAGTGTTAATGGCCAGAACTGGCATGCATAAATGTCCTTTATTGCTCTGATTTCTGCCCAGAGGTGAAGAATGTAAATGTAGTTTCTGTTAGCCTGGAAACCCAGGGAAGTGTGAAGAACGATGTAATGTGAACCAGAAATGTGATTTTTAAAAACAGAGAGAATCAGAGAGCATTGAGTATTTTTGTCTTGATCATCCAACTCACCAGCATTGTCTTGCTCTATATGTAAGTTTATCTTAGACTTGTGTTTTCTCTTAGAAATAGCTAGAAACTAGAAAGATTAGACTTAGTGTTTTTCTGTGATGTCAGAACTGTACTACTGAATTATTTTAAGTATTTCTCTGTGATCTCTGAACTTTTGACTAGCACTGTGTAGTAAAAAGTATTGTCTTGTGTTCTATTTGTTATGAAATATTTTTAAACCCTTCCAACTGTGGCCATTTTAGTAGAGATAATTTAAGATCTTTAGAGTATTTGCATGCCTTTGGTAAAATTGTACACAGCCATTTCAATAGCTTTAGCCCTGAGCTATACTACCAATTGGATAATAATATTGCACAGTAATAATTGGACACCCTTTTAAGGGCCTTTGAGTAGCTGATAAATATTAGTGGGTGGTGGCAGCTGGTACTACCATATAGTCTGGGGAAAAATGGGAACAGCTGGAGAACCTGTGCCAGCCTTCCCCAGGAGTGTCTGTGTGGTTGTAGAAACTCTTACAAAAGCAAAACAAGAGCCAGCAAAACAAGACCCAGTGAAATGCTATTTATTGGTAATACATAAGGACAGCAAAGAAATACATAGACCGGTTTCGGCTGGTAATCTATACACAGCCTTCTTCAGTGTGAAATAAGCATACTCAAAGCTGTCATTTAAATAGGCTGCAAACAAATCTGATTGGTTCAAACTAAAACTTGTCATTCAACCCGGGTGGAAAGAGACCACCCAACTTAACAATCCATTTTTTCTCCTTTGAATTTAATAATGCATGCCAACCCGTTTTATTAGATTTTTTACCCCGAATGATATCAATAATGGTAAACATAAAAGAAGCTGAAGGATGTGATAATTGATGTTTGAATAAAGCATTGTTGATTCTGCCTTTTTTGATGTTGCTAATGTCTTCCGAAATTCTCAATCTGAGCGGCCCAGATGTTTGGCCTATATAAAAGGCTCTGCATGAACATGTAGCTAAGTAAATAAGCCAATCTGAACTGCAATTGGCAAAAAAAATTATCTCATATACAGTGGAAGAATTTCTACTGGTGAATTCTTTG